>NC_048573.1:14301263-14553763 GCF_013265735.2 Oncorhynchus mykiss
CTGTTGAAAAAGCTAGCCTTTGCTTTCCTAACTGAATGTGTATATTGGTTCCTCACTTCCCTGAAAAGCTGCATATCGCGGGGGCTATTCGATGCTAATGCAGTATGCCACAGGATGTTTTTGTGCTGGTCAAGGGCAGTCAAGTCAGGTGGGAACCATATCTGTTCTTAGTTCTACATTTTTTGAATGGGGCATGCTTATTTAAGATGGCGAGGAAAGCACTTTTAAAGAGCAACCAGGCATCCTCTACTGACGGGATGAGGTCAAAATCCTTCCAGGATACCCGGGCCAGGTCGATTAGAAAGGCCTGCTCGCAGAAGTGTTTTAGGGAGCGTTTGACAGTGATGAGGGGTGGTCGTTTGACCACAGACCCATTACGGACGCAGGCAATAAGGCAATGATCGCTGAGATCCTGGTTGAAGACAGCAGAGGTGTATTTGTAAATATGACAGGAATAGTTTGCTTAACTCACTCTGATCTGGAGAAGCATCCATTACAAACCCTCTGACATGCAAAGCACACTGGGAAGTCTGGAAAGCCTGGAAGTAAAACAGAATACAACCACAAGTCAAGGGCAACCAGTGATGAACTGTGTTAAACAGTAACTTAAGTTTTGATTTTGCATGAAACATCCATTGAAGTCAAGAGAAGTGCCCTTCTTTAAAAGTCTCTGCTCACCTTGGTAGAATCTCTGTCATTGGGATGGACAACAATGCGGACAAGGAAGGGGGTTCTGCTCGCTCGATTCTGTTCATACCTACGGATCTCTTCTAGCAGAACCTGTGTTACCACATTGTGAGGGAACTGGAGAACCACACCAGTTCCAACTACAGGGAAGGCAACAGAACAGAATCCCTGGATCTCACAAGAGGCTAGAACTCTCCTCACACCCTGCCTCAGAGCCTGAGAGAGGACCAGAGGTGCTGGGTTAATGGTGGTTCAAAGGTCACAACTGCCAAGTGAAGACACACTCACACACACACACACACGGACACATACAAGGGGACAAACCTGTACTGCTGGTCCTTGGGGGTTGTTGTCCCAGTGTGCACAGCTGAGGAAGAAGACGCGGCCAGAGCTGAGACCAGACAATCCCTCCACCAGGACGTTGTCACCAGGTGCAGTCCGTCCCCCTAATTCCCTCAGAAACGCTGTCATCAGCGCCGGTCCAGCTGCCTCCGACAAGACATTACCCACTCGGGAGGAGAGAGGGTCACTACCAACCATGGGGGACACCAGGGCATCCACCTTCAGAGAGAGACAGACAGTCAGACAGACAGAGGGACATGCAGAGAGACAGACAGAGAGAGGGGGGAGAGATAAATACATTAAGTAAAAGGGTAAGAGAAAAAGGAAGACGAAGTGTAAAAGAGAAAGGGAACATTGAGGCTCTCTCACCTCCTGTTTCTCTATGCTTCCCTGGATGATCTCCACCTGGACACAGACCTCTGGAGCCACTGGTCCCCTGGTGGAGGCAGCAGTGGTGTCTCTCTGAGGAGCATGTGTAGTGGTAGTGGTGGTGCTGGACTCTACCTCCAACCCAGGAAACTCCCTCTTCCCCTCTAACAGCCTATCACAGGCCTCCTGCATGGCTCTCACTGCCTCTCCACTCACATCAATCAGAGTGACCTTGGTAAGGATGCGCTGTTCCCTCCCAAAGTCCCTCACTGCAGAGACTATGGCCTCAGAACACACCTTCAGAGGAACGCTGAATATCCCCGAGCTGATGCAGGGCATGGCCAGGGTCTGGAGCTCCAGGGTCTCTGCCAGATCCAGGACTGCCTTTACTGTCTTCTCCAGCAGAGGGTGCTCTTTCCCACCTACGCTGCCCCCTACTGGTCCCACTGCGTGCAGCAGCATCTTACAAGGCAACTTCCCTCCTGTAGTCTCTACCACTGTACCTGTGGGCACTCTACCTATCTGCCTAACCAGATCTCTGCTGGCCTGCTGTACCTCAGGCCCCCCCGCACGGCTTAGAGCTGCAGCCACGCCACCAGCGTGATCCAGGTCCTCATTGGCTGCGTTCACCAGCGCATCCGCCCGTTCCTTGGTGATGTCACCTTGACGTACCACAACCTGCAGCCCCCGCTGGAGGCGATAGCTGGTGGCTGTGACCATCTCCTCCAGTCTTGGTCCGGCGCGAGCTTCGCCGGCAACACCACCGTGGTTGTGCAGCTGGATGAGGCAGTGTTGAGAGCGACCCACCACTTCCAGGTACTCCCTTCCCACGCCCTGGAAGTAGCGTAGTGCCCCCGGCTGGTCTATGGTCACAGTCTGGTGGACCAAGGAGGCCAGAGCGGGACCCAACCTGTCCCTAACCTGGGCCACCCGGACAGAGGGTCCACAGAGCACCACAGTGGGGTGGATGGCTGAGGGGTAGAGGGTCACCCCAGTGTGTTCCACACCGATCCTCTCCAGCAGTTCTGGTAGGTGGTCAGCAATCTCCGGGTAAGGGAGACACACTGTCTCCTCCACACTGGACTGGTCTATCAGAAAGGCCCCAATCTCCTCCCTCAGCTCCTGAACCTCCTTCAGGTGGCCCAGCAACTGCACTCTACACCCAGGACCATACCTTGCCACCACCCTGCATCTGCTCTGGTTCATCTCCTTCACCTTCTTCTCAAGCTTGGATTTCAGTTCAGATGGCAGGGTGCCACAGTTAGGCAAATCAATCTTCTCCTCCCCAAACTCCCCCAGCAGATCCTTCTCAGCCTGCTCCAGTTTCCCAGAGGAGAGGGAGAACAGACGGAGCTCTGTATCCCCCAACTCTACCTCCACATGGAGTCCCAACCCCAGCAGACTGCTCAGGTTCCCAGGCCTCCCATACTCATCCCTCAGGAAGGACAGGAGGTGGGGGGACACCTCAGGCACCACCCGCTCCAGCACCAGAGAGATTTTATCTGTAACTAACTGTCTGGCTGTCCGGACATCACTTGCTGAACCCTCCAGCACCAGCTGAGATGAGTCACTGCGCGTCACCCTCACCCCTGGAACAGCCTCACCTAGATCCTTCTCTATAACTTCCTCTAGAAGCCGGAGCTTGGACTGTCCCAGACGACAGGTGGTGCTGATCTTCTCCTGCTTCCAGGAGCTCAGACCCTGACCCTGGAAGGCCTCCAGCTCCTTCAGCTTGGCCTGGACCTCGGGCCCCTCCCCAACCACCACCGCAAACCCTTCCCCTGTCTCGCAGTAAACCCTCACATCCTCCGAACCCAGGGTACTGCTCTGCAGCAGAGTCTGGAGCTTAAGTGGGTCTACCTCATAGTGGCATGTGTACCGCTCCTGGAGCTGTTTGAACAGTCTCTCGACCTGTGCCTTCCATGGTCCCACCCCAACCCCATCTCCACATGACCCAGCTTGGCCTGAGCCTCTGACCACTGCCCTCTTGTCCTCTGGATGGAGGTGGACAGAGCAGCCCAGAGAGGACAGCTGCTGCTGCAGGTCTCTTCCAGCCCCAGGGCTCTCCTTCAGGTATCTCAGGAGGTAGGAGTCTAGATGGAGTTCATGCTCTAGGAAACCAGGTGGGGATGTCTGGACAGGGAGGGAGGGATGGAATGGGAGGGACTGGTGACTCTAGAGTCAGAGATAAAAGGTGCAAGTCCTGGGGAATTCCACTGTTAATGATTATTATGTCTGTCTTTATCTATGTTTATTATTCATTTATTATTGTAGGTCGACCGTACAGCTGCGTCTGGATTATATTAGAAATCTAGCAACTGGTTTGGCATTTGTCAATTTTGTTAGTTTAATACAGATTGCTTTCAGTTGGAATTTATTTTAATGTCATTCCTCATATTGTAAATTCATGTTTTACTTATTATAACAATAAGTAAAACCAAACATGCAATGTAATCAGACTATTTTGACGTCATTTGAAGGGATAATAAAGTCATTGCCTGACAGACAGATCCATGATATATGACTAAACGTTATGTTTACTGGGATGTAAATACAACAACACTGCATTGACGTCTGTGTGGTTTGACCTCATGTTATGGAACATAAATGTCTTGTCAAGCAGGTTATGTGACTCTGCATGTACTGTATAGGTGTGTCTGTTAAGTCTGGCCACACCTGACTGCTGAATGTTGTGGGTGGAGGCTCCTGGCTGCCTCTCAGAGTGAGGATGAGAGGTCCTCCAGGCATCTCCAACACATGATTAGGTTTCTGAAGTACCCTCTCCTGGACTGAAAGAGTTACAGAGGCATGAGTTGATGTTGCCGTTGTAGTCGTTGTTATAGTAGTAGTGGTAATAAAAATAACAACTAAAAGCACCAACATATTTGTATCTTAAAAGCACCAAATGGGGTCATTTTTTACCCCAAATTGGTAATGATTGCATAGAGACACTGTCTGTCAAGCAGTAGCACGTTTTATTTAATTAACCTTCTGTAACACAAGCTTCTTTTTTAAAAACATTTTCACACATCTGTTTTTTGTATGTTTTGTATGTTTTTATCAGTTAATTTGATAAATTTGAATCAATAGAAACGTATGAACATTTTTGGCCTATTCATTCAAAACGTGTTTCTGTAACGTCTACTCCCACTCTACGGCATTCAACGTCGTCGGTCTACCAACCACAGGTCCTGGCAACCCACCTTTACACACACCTGGCAACTATCTTCAAGCACACCTGCGTCTCATTATGAGTCACACCTGGACTTCATTACTCCCTTGATTACTTACCCTTTATATCACACTCTTTTGTTATCAGTCATGAGGTATTGTTGTTTGTGTTTCCATGTCAGACACTTCTCTTGTTTTGTTATGGATCCATGTTTGTTGTTATTAAACTCACTAACTGCACTTGCTTCCTGACTCCCGGCGTCTATGTTACAGAACACTACCTCCACAAATGGAAGCAGCAGTCAATCAAGACATCTCCCAGATGGTCGCTGAACAGGGTCACCTACTTCGTCAACACCTCGACCAGCTGGCTCATTTGGGAATGGCTATGGATGAGGTCCTCTTCATTACTCAAGGGGCTTCATCTCCAAACAGCGGAGGATTCTCTACCACAAGTCGAGCCAGTACCACAGCCCATCCAGCTGTCCGTCCTGTTCAACAATGCCAGATTGTCCTTCCTGGACAAATATGACAGGACTCCATTGAAATGCCGTGGCTTCCTACTCCAGTGCTCCCTCTATTTCGCTCATCAGATGGGAGCCCCCACCACCGAGAGGTCCAAGGTTGCCACATTTATTTCTCTGCTGATAGGACGAGCGTTGGAGTGGTCCACGGCCATCTGTGAGAGAGGAGAGGATAAGCTGGGTTCCTATGTGGGGTTCATGGCGGTCTTCGACCAGCCACCGGAGGGTAGAGAGGGGGGTGAGCGCCTACTACAACTACGGCAGGATGGCCAGACCGCGGAAGAGTACGCGCTCACCTTTCAGACAGTGGCAGCACCCAGCAGCTGGAATGAGCCGGCGCTCTGCAACCTCTTCAGAAGAGGTCCAGAAGGAGTTTAGCGTGCCGAGATGATAGCCTATCCTTGGACACCCTCATCACAATGGTCCTCCGTCTGGATAACCTGCTTCGGGAGCGTCGGAACCCGCACTGCCTCTCTCCCTCCTCTATTGATCATTCTGAGTCAGAGCCTGAACCCATGGAGGTGGGGGCGACATGCCTCTCCGCAGCTGAGCGACGCCATCGTAGACAGCGTCCTTGTTGCAGACGGAAGGGGCACCAGCTTCAACGGTGTCCGGTATGTTCTAACCGGGGATCCACAAGAGCAGAGGGACAGCCACGTGATCATCCGTCTCCTGGGTTTGGCATGAGCATTCCATCCTCATCACTTTTCACCAAACCTTTCCTAGTATAAATTTCACTGTCTGGCTGTCCTTCGCCTGCTGAAGGGTCATTTCACCTCCGCCCCGTTGCTTAAACATCCAGATTCTACACTGCCCTTTGTGGTGTAGGTGGACGCCTCAGAAGTAGGTTGTGGGCTGTCCTGTCCCAATGCCAAGGTAATCCACAGAAATTGTATCCATGTGCCACCTGTCCTCCTGAGAACACCTTCGTTCCCACAGGGATAAGGGATCAGCTATTGACCTGGGCACACAGCTGTCGTCCCTGGACATCCAGGTGTCACCCACACCATTCAGTCCATCTCTGGAAAGCACTGGTGGCTTACCTTGGCGCAGGACGTCACTCATTATGTTAACTCCTATTTTGTATGTGCCTAATCCAGATCCCCCTGGGACCCTCCAGTAAGGAAACTCCTTCCTGTGCCTCAGCGTCCCTGGTCTCATCTGTCCATTGACTTTGTCACTGATCTCCCCTCTTCTGATAGTTTTACCACCATGTTGGTGATAGTGGACAGATTCTCTAAATCATGCCATTTCATCCTTCTCTCTTGTCGCCCTAATGCTCTCCAGGTCGCTTAGGCAGGTCTTCAGCAGGTCTTCCGGCAATATGGCCTTCCGGATGGTATGTCTTGGATCGTGGCCCCCAACGTATATGGAAGGCTTTCATGGAGAAGCCGGGGGACATGGTCAGCCTCACTTCTGGGTACCGGCGTCAGTCTAACAAGCAGGTGGCGAGGATGAACCAGGGGCTGGGGAAGTTCCTGAGGAGCCACTGCCAGGACCGGCAGGGGGATTTGGCCCGATTCCTTCCTTGGGCTGAATAACTCCAGACTTCATTGCGACACTCCTCCACCGGGCTGCATCCCTTCCAGTGTGTTCTGGGTTATCAGCCAGCCCTGGCTCCATGGATTCCAAGCCCGACCGAAGCTCCTGTGGTAAACGAGTGGTTCAGGTGCGCAGAAGAGGTATGGAACGATGCTCACATGAGACTCCAGCGCATCGTCAGAAAGAGCAGGCGGATGGCCACTGCAGTGAGGCTACCGTGTTCCATCCTGATGATCGCGTCCGGCTCTCTGCCAGGATCCTCCCGCTCCACCTGGCATGTAAGGAGCTGAGTCCCTGGTTTGTGGGGCTGTTCAAGGTCCTCTGGAGGGTCAACAATGTTATTTACAGATTACAACTCCCCACTAACTTCCGGCTCTTACCATCTTTTCATGTTTCCCTTTTCAGGCCAGTGGTTCCTGGTCCCCTGGCTGATGCCCCTTCCCCCCCTCCTCCCGGACATTGAGGGAAATCCTGCCTATGCCATCAGATCCATCCTAGACTTACAATGTCATGGGGGTCGGCTCCAGTACCTGGTGGACTGGGAGGGGCACAATCCAGAGGAGTAGTGACATTCTACATCCCAACATCACCCGAGAATTCCACCTTTGTGTCCAGAATGGGCTGCTCCTCTCCCTCGGGGCTGTCCTCCTGGTCGGAGTTGTCCTGCGGCTGGGGCCGAGGGTCGGGGGGACAAGCTCTGCAAGTACGAATGGCTTGCATGTATATTCATCTTGTGAGCATGCTTCGGGTGATAGAAGTCTGAATGCACTGCCAGCGCTTTGAAAACTTGATTTAATTATACTGGAACTTTCCTTAAAACAAAGGTTGTAAAAGTATGCTAGACATTTATAGAATCAATCATACCTAGTTTGATGTTTCTGTGACAAACGGTGAATTAGTTATTGATTTATACCACTTTTAATGGCATCTTATATATTTCTATCAAATCAAAACTGGAATTTGTATTAAAAACGTACTGATATTTATGTTCAAAACGTACTGATATAGAATAAATCATAGCTAGTTTGATTCTGTGACAACGGCTGAATTAGTTATTGATTTATATAGCTTTAAATTGCATTTTAAAGATGTTATGTATTGCCATCAAAACTGGATTTTTTTTTTGTCAAAGCAAGTATACTTTATAGAATTAACCATATCTATTTTTATGTTTCCGTGACAATCAATTAACGAGTTATTGATTTTTTTACAATTTTAAATGGCTTTTGGCAAATATCTGTTGAAAGTCTGAATATAAAACCAACTGGTTAAAATATCGGTCCCATGACCTGAATGGGATTTGTGCCACAAATACTAAAACATTATGGAAACAGTGCCAGGAAAACTAAACTAAAGCATGGATTGCGGTCATACCTTGTCCATAGACTGCTTACAGGGTATGGAAACCAATATGTACATTTGTAATTTGAGCGAACTATCCCTTTAACTTCTATTGGTTATGATATGACAAGAGATGTATGGGGTGAGCAGGGTCTGTGATGTAGCCAATTTAAATGTGAAAGTGAAACTGTTCCAGAATTATCCACATTTTAAGATACTTTTTACGTTTCACCTTTAGTTTCAAGTACAGTTCAAATACTAATTTCAACATTTTCATACCTGTTGGGTCAAAAAATGCGATCTTGTAAACGTTGTCACCAACATTGTCTATTGGTCCGCAGTCTCCACCACCAGATTTACGGCGAACCTGAAAGTACTTTTCAATCTTCTCTTTCTGTGCTGGATCCAGACTGTGAACCTCGAAGAAAACGGGGTATTTGTAAATGTCCATATTGTAACTTAAAGTAGCCTATTCACTTTCTTCTAATAGCTACTGTACATGGTCTCAAATACGTTTCATTCGAACAGCTCAACCGTTTACCGATCATCAGGCCTACTGTCAGTTTTCTTTTGCAGGTGAACTTGCCAATCAATGTAGGCTGAAGCGCGCTAGCACACTTCTCGCAAAAGAAACACACTTTTTGTAATCTACTTGGCAACATAGACGTTGGGCACGTTCAAGCTGATCAGTTGTGTCATGTGGTCACCGCCTTTCAAAGTGTGTTGCATTATGGGGATAAAAATGGTCAGACTTGCGCCTAATGTGGACTGCATGAACTTTACAAAAATCATGTGATCATAAGTAATGTAGTTTTGACTGCATTCGACTGTGCAGTTGCTCTTTACCAGCCATCCCCTGCATTGTGTGTGGCCCTATTGTCAACCAATTATTAGCTTGTTTTTGTTTGACCCACGCGAACGTGGCCAAAAACCTGACTTAAACTGGAACCAACTATGCCACTTCATGTATTCAGTGGACATACTATCACAGTATATTGGATGACTCATTCATATTCCATTCACACAGCTCTATGTATCATTGATAGGTTTAGGCTACTACATGATAATACCATTTTCCCTATACCCATAACGAGGTTACTACAACCTAGCCTACAAATGAATGTTTTGAATGTAGGTGAATATGCAGTGGCGTGCAGTGGGTCTGGGTCCTGGGCCTTCAGTGAAGTCCTACACAGTCCCACCCGAATATATCCACCTCTTATTACCATCATTATGATGCCATGGCTCTAGACACTATACATTTAGACAGAAACGCAGTATAACCAGGCGTTGCGTCACCTTGAAATTGACATTTGTATTCAGAGAATTGCAGGGGAAGAGTACAATACCTTTTCATTGTGCAGCTCCGTTGCCCTGCGCGCTTGTTCGTTGAGCTGTAGATCCACTCGGGTGTCCCCAAAAGTTTTGAAAAGCACCATTGCTTGTAAGTGCCCAGCCGTACTTTGGTGTCTCGTTGCTGCCTTGGTTAGACAACTCAGGTTTGCAAAGCCAGTGTGGCTCCAAACACCAAATCGATCACTTGCAAATAATAGGCATTCGCAGCAGTACAGTTTGCAGTGCTTCTCGGAGCCTGTGAGCCATTGATAGCGCTCGTAGTTGGAACTTTGAAAGTGGCGAACGAACCCCTTTCCCGCCTGTGACAGGCTTTGTAGCGTCGGCGTCGACCTCTCCTGACAATGTCTAACTTTTCTTGAAAAGTTTGTCTTGAGAATGCCGTTATAATTATATCCTCGACCAAATCGATATCTTCTCCTTCCGCCATTGTGGGTTGAAAAAACAGCTTAGTAGTACGCAAATTAATTAGTTTATCAGTTTCCTAGTTCTGAGACCTGCCCATATAGGACCTGCCTCTCAATATTGGTAATCCAATCAAAAGACGTGCACGCACTACGCCTGCTAGCTGGCTCCTGTGTAAACACTGGAGCCAGCCAGCAGGCGTACAATAGCCAACTCTAAAGCTGATTGGTTGACACTAAATTTTCATTTCCATTCACTTTAAGCTACAAGCGCCCGCAGTGTTGCTTCTGAAGGCCTGGGGGCAGATTTTAGACCCCTGGCAACACATGATGGCTGAATTGGATATTGGATTGATTGATTGGATAAAAGATCTAACATAAAGACCAGCCCTCCAAATCTCAACCTGGGGCTGGAAGCAGTGCAACCAAGAGGAAAGCTATGAAATGAAGAGTGTAACTCTTACTCTGGGGAATAATTTAATACATATTTGTGGGAAAATATATTTAAAAAAAAATTATATTCTGATGATGTTTAGGCCAGCAGAGAAAGCCTTGCTGGCCCTGACGGCCCACCACTGTGTATATGTGGAGAGACAAATTGGAGTAATCAAGATGACAGACAGTAACACATTCAGTGCTGCCTTGCACACTCTTGCCTGCATCCAGCTGATCTAAGGTGTAATCATTAGTCCAAACAGTTGAAAAACGTTATGTTTTGCAAACAAAACAAAAGTTTCTATTGGACAAATTCAGGCAGGTCTATCCCTGTTTCGTTTCCTTCCGTTTAAGAAATGTTTTTCAACTGAATCGGCAGAATGAATACACCCCTGATCACCTGCACACACAGGTCACTTGCATAGCAGCGGCAGCCACATACAAACAGCCTCATCACTTTGTTTGTTGTATAATTCCTTCTACCCACATATGATTTCAGTTTGTGAGGGTGTGATATGGGGGTCAACATTATAAAGAAAAACTTGTATAAACAATTGCAACACTGTCATGTTGATCTGAGCTTTGCTGTTGGAAAATCACATTTGTGTCTGACTTTCGGCTGTCACAGATGCACCTCCCCTGACTTCACTCCTCGACTTTCTTCTTCTTCTTTGGTATTATGGCGGTCCACAAACAAATGTTGTAGGCAAATGTTGTTGCCGCCACCTAATGTATTGGCTGTGCATCACATTGGAGGCTGGTGGGAGGAGCTAGAGGAGGACGGGCTCATTGTAATGGCTCACAGGACTATAAGTGGAGTTTACAGCATGAACAGAACTATCAGAAGATGTTTCAAATCAAACGTGTTTTAAAGATAACAGTGAAATCAATAGTGGCTATGGGTCATCAGGCTGATGACATAATGGATTGAAGGGTTAGTGTTAACTACAAATCAACGTCTGACTGTAAAGTCGCTCTGGATAAAAGCATCCGCTATCTGACCAAAATATAACATATAATAAAACTATGTCAGAAATTCTAAAACTGAAAATAAAACAATTCAATCTGTACTTTCACTCTCCTCTCGCTTCATCTTATAGGTGCAACCCGTTTCCCAGTCAGTGGCCATGTTGTTCTTCAGGTTCACCCTGACTTTGCTCCCATCTGGGACATCCAGCTCTGCTGAGACATCTCCTCTTAGGTGTGCCTGCTCCAGATGGTAGTTGTCATGCATCCCCAGCTCCTCCCAAACTTCACCATGCCTGCACATAGACCACTGGACTCTGAGGGCCAGTAGTGCCTAATTTCTATCTTGCAGCTCCCTATGGAGGGCGCCACTGAGCGCACTGTCCAGTAACTCGCGCACGCTCAGAACGTCCTCCTTCAAGCCTCGGAGAACATAAAACCCCTCTCCAGCCGCAGCTCCACCTCCAGCTCCAGCCCCAGCTTCCACCCCTCCTGCCCTCTGAACTCTACCCAGCTCCAGGCTCACTCCCAGGACCTTGGCATTCTTCTGCACGGCCTGCAGCTCCACCTCTCCCAGCATGCACAGGTCCTCTCCCTTCACATCTCTCTGAGTCAGCTGGTTCTGCAAGATGGCCTCCAGCTCCCGCCTGGCCCCCCTGATGGCGTCCGCCCCACGCCCCACCACGCTCAGCTCCACCGGGGGCGGTCTCCAGGGGGTGATGGTGAGGCCTGGAAGGGTATGAGGAGGGGGAAGGGAGCCATGCGAGGGGGAGGAAAAGCTGATCCTCAGTTTCTTCTTCAGTATCTGTTGGGCTCTCTCTGAGGAGACAAAGTGAGGAGAGTTAAGACAGAGTGTAAAGTCACATTTTATAACTAGGATACAAAGTTTTCCCTGTCATCAAAGCATCACCAGGTAAAACTCTGGGCCTAAGTTATATCTACATACCCAAGAATAAGGATAATTTGTACATACACAAGTATACACACAAACACACATACCTTTCAGTGTTGGGATTGGAGCGATAGCTCCCAGTCGGCTCTCCAGCTCTGACCTGCAAACAAACCAAAAACATAAATAAAATGTCCTGTCCAAAGCTTAACATCCAGACATCACAACTAAAACTCAGAAAATAACAAAACTCATTCTATAAGTTAAGCAAACTACAAACAAACTTACCATACCATTTAAACCAGGGTTGCCCAACCCTGTTCCTGGAGAGCTACCTCTGTAAGTTTTTCACTCCAACCCCAGTTGTAACTAACCTGATTCAGGTTATCAACCAGCTAATTATTAGAATCAGGTGTGCTACATAAGGGTTCCACTCTAAACCTACAGCATGGTAGGGCTTGCAGTCCAAACGCCAAGTAGAGAGCCCTCGAACCTAAACCCTCAGCCCTTGAATGACGTTTTACATCATCACATCCGAGTGTACCTTCAATGTCCCTTGCCCAAGCGAGGGAGAGCTATGATCGGAGGCGCGACGTCCTTGGTAGAAATCTTGAAGTTCAGCTTAAAAACGACCAACCTAAAGCTATTAATGTACCTAGCAAGCTAACGTAGCTAGCTAGCAGTTTTATCAGGTAGCTAGCTACAGTTACCCATAGCTGGCTAGCTAGTTTTATAGTTTGGTAATTTATTTCAATAAAGCTTTGGACAGGACATTTTATTTATGTTTTTGTTTGTTTGCAGGTCAGAGCTGGAGAGCCGACTGGGAGCTATCGCTCCAATCCCAACACTGAAAGGTATGTGTGTAATTTATTTCAATAAATGACCCAAAATATGTTTATGAAGCTAGCTATGTTTTATATGCTCCTCACTACGAGACTCAGTCAATTTGATCGTAATTCCCATTTGCCAACGCTAAAATCAATGTAATCTATGAATTATCTTTGCAAGATAGCATCATAATTTTGTCTCACATACCGAAAATGCAGCCACGTTGCTAAAATTGGACACTTTGCAACCACTGAAGTTTGACACGTCACATTTTGAATTGAATTGTGGGTCATATCAACCAGACAAGTGATCCAGGTTCTTCACTCGGTCCCTCCAGCTAAATCGAGGGCTGTTTGTCAACTGGACCTCCACTTAAGATGACAATCAAACTGCATCCGGTTTTGATGAGGGAAAGTGGCTAGCGCCAGGGCTAATGGGGGTCAAATGAACGTGTTTGAACTGTAGCCAAGCTTTTCAGGAACAGGGTTGGGAAGCCCCTGATTCAAACCAAGACACATCAGAGACCCCACCATTTCAGACAATTAAAATGGAGACTGACCTGAATTCCTGGAAGACGGGTCTCTGCAGCATGACAACGCGGATGACAGAGAGGATGTTGGGGGACAAATCCCTCACACTTGACGCCATGCCATCCAACATGGCCTTACACACAGAGCCAGAGTCTGCTCGAGCAGCTCCTGGACAAAAAAATATGTTTTTTTTTTATGTCTAGAATATCATCTAACTAGTATATTACAGAATATGGATGCTGCTGTCACTAATTAACTTGTTCATCAGTGTTTGTTTTGACATTAACTAAATTGTGTCCTACAAAATTTAAGACTAACAACTGCGCACAATAAAAATATTGAACACAAATTGGTATGGCAGAGGGTTGATACAAGAGCAAATTAAGGGAGTCGGTATTGCATTTCACACAAAATAAGACATACTGTACATACCAGTGTTGACTGCAGGGAAGGCTGCAGAGCGGTAGCCCTTTCTCTCACACTGTTTCAGTATCTTCCCACAGACCTTGCTGATCCTCTGTGTGTCGCGTTTAAAGCTGACGTGAACGATCTCCTTGCAGCCCAGTGCACCAGGCCCTGTGGTGCACATCAAGTCTCCTGGCACACCCACTGATGGAGAGAAAAAGAAAGATATGGAGGCTTCTGAGGGGAGGACAGCTCATAATAATGGCTGGAATGGAGTCAATGGAATGGTATCAACCACATAGAAACCACGTCTTTGATGTGTTTGATGCCATTCCATTGACTCCATTCCAGAAATGATTATGCGCCGTCCTCCCCTCAGCAGCATCCACTGGTAGGCACTTAGTGTTCAAATATAGACATATGAGTGACAGTGGAGGCTGGTAGGAGGGGCTACAGGAGGAAGGGCTATTTGACTCTTTGCAAACTGGAATCCATTTATCCGGAGGCTGCATTCATTGTAGCTGGGGATTTTAACAAGGCTAATCTGAAAACAAGACTCCCTAAATTTTATCAGCATATCGATTGCGCAACCAGGGCTGGAAAAACCTTGGATCACTGCTATTCTAACTTCCGCGACGCATATAAGGCCCTGCCACGCCCTCCTTTCGGAAAAGCTGACCACGACTCCATTTTGTTGATCCCTGCCTACAGACAGAAACTAAAACAAGAAGCTCCCGCGCTGAGGTCAATTCAACGCTGGTCCGACCAATCTGATTCCATACTCAAAGACTGCTTCCATCACGTGGACTGGGATATGTTTCGTATTGCGTCAGACAACAACATTGACGAATACGCTGATTCGGTGAGCGAGTTCATTAGAACGTGCGTTGAAGATGTTGTTCCCATAGCAACGATTAAAACATTCCCAAACCAGAAACCGTGGATTGATGGCAGCATTCGCGTGAAACTGAAAGCCCAAACCACTGCTTTTAATCAGGGCAAGGTGACCGGAAACATGACAGAATACAAACAGTGTAACTATTCCCTCCGCAAGGCAATCAAACAAGCTAAGCGTCAGTATAGAGACAAAGTAGAATCTCAATTCAACGGCTCAGACACAAGAGGTATGTGGCAGGGTCTACAGTCAATCACGGATTACAAAAAGAAAACCAGCCCCGTCACGGACCAGGATGTCTTGCTCCCAGGCAGACTAAATAACTTTTTTGCCCGCTTTGAGGACAATACAGTGCCACTGACACGGCCCGCAACTAAAACATGCAGACTCTCCTTCACTGCAGCCGACGTGAGGAAAACATTTAAACGTGTCAACCCTCGCAAGGCTGCAGGCCCAGACGGCATCCCCAGCCGCACCCTCAGAGCATGCGCAGACCAGCTGGCTGGTGTGTTTACGGACATATTCAATCAATCCCTATCCCAGTCTGTTGTTCCCACATGCTTCAAGAGGGCCACCATTGTTCCTGTTCCCAAGAAAGCTAAGGTAACTGAGCTAAACGACTACCGCCCCGTAGCACTCACTTCCGTCATCATGAAGTGCTTTGAGAGACTAGTCAAGGACCATATCACCTCCACCCTACCTGACACCCTAGACCCACTCCAATTTGCTTACCGCCCAAATAGGTCCACAGACGATGCAATCTCATCCACACTGCACACTGCCCTAACCCATCTGGACAAGAGGAATACCTATGTGAGAATGCTGTTCATCGACTACAGCTCGGCATTTAACACCATTAGTGCCCTCCAAGCTCGTCATCAAGCTCGAGACCCTGGGTCTCGACCCCGCCCTGTGCAACTGGGTACTGGACTTCCTGACGGGCCGCCCCCAGGTGGTGAGGGTAGGCAACAACATTTCCACCCCGCTGATCCTCAATACTGGGGCCCCACAAGGGTGCGTTCTGAGCCCTCTCCTGTACTCCCTGTTCACCCACGACTGCGTGGCCACGCACGCCTCCAACTCAATCATCAAGTTTGCGGACGACACAACAGTGGTAGGCTTGATTACCAACAACGACGAGACGGCCTACAGGGAGGGGGTGAGGGCCCTCGGAGTGTGGTGTCAGGAAAATAACCTCACACTCAACGTCAACAAAACTAAGGAGATGATTGTGGACTTCAGGAAACAGCAGAGGGAACACCCCCCTATCCACATCGATGGAACAGTAGTGGAGAGGGTAGTAAGTTTTAAGTTCCTCGGCGTACACATCACAGACAAACTGAATTGGTCCACCCACACAGACAGCATCGTGAAGAAGGCGCAGCAGCGCCTCTTCAACCTCAGGAGGCTGAAGAAATTTGGCTTGTCACCAAAAGCACTCACAAACTTCTACAGATGCACAATCGAGAGCATCCTGTCGGGCTGTATCACCACCTGGTACGGCAACTGCTCCGCCCACAACCGTAAGGCTCTCCAGAGGGTAGTGAGGTCTGCACAACGCATCACCGGGGGCAAACTACCTGCCCTCCAGGACACCTACACCACCCGATGTCACAGGAAGGCCATAAAGATCATCAAGGACAACAACCACCCGAGCCACTGCCTGTTCACCCCGCTATCATCCAGAAGGCGAGGTCAGTACAGGTGCATCAAAGCTGGGACCGAGAGACTGAAAAACAGCTTCTATCTCAAGGCCATCAGACTGTTAAACAGCCACCACTAACATTGAGTGGCTGCTGTCAACACACTGACTCAACTCCAGCCACTTTAATAATGGGAATTGATGGGAAATGATGTAAAATATATCACTAGCCACTTTAAACAATGCTACCTAATATAATGTTTACATACCCTACATTATTCATCTCATATGTATATGTATATACTGTACTCTATATCATCTACTGCATCTTTATGTAATACATGTATCACTAGCCACTTTAACTATGCCACTTTGTTTACATACTCATCTCATATGTATATACTGCACTCAATACCATCTACTGTATCTTGCCTATGCCGCTCTGTACCATCACTCATTCATATATCTTTATGTACATATTCTTTATCCCCTTACACTTGTGTCTATAAGGTAGTCGTTTTGGAATTGTTAGCTAGATTACTTGTTGGTTATTACTGCATTGTCGGAACTAGAAGCACAAGCATTTCGCTACACTCGCATTAACATCTGCTAACCATATGTATGTGACAAATAACATTTGATTTGATTTGTAATGGCTGGAATGTCAATGGAATGGTATCAACCACATAGAAACCACGTCTTTGATGTGTTTGATGCCATTCCATTGACTCCATTCCAGAAATGATTATGCGCCGTCCTCCCCTCAGCAGCATCCACTGGTAGGCACTTAGTGTTCAAATATAGACACATGAGTGACAATGGAGGCTGGAAGAAGGGGCTACAGGAGGAAGGGCTGGAATTGAATCAAGGGAACGGAGTCGAACATGTGGTTTCCATACGTTTGATGTGTTTGATGCCGTTCCATTTATTCCATTCCAGCCATTACAATGAGCCTGTCCTCCTATAGCTCCTCCCACCTGCCTCCATTAATAAGTGAAGAATAAGCTAATTATTCAATGTCTCTATATCTTAGTGGAAAAAGATTTTCCTTCGTCAAATGATTACTTTCTGACTTGTGTGAACGGATTGCTCTGAGAGTTTGTGTTAATAGGATTGTGTATGGGAACACTGTAAAACCAACCTTGTGCTAACGCTGCTTGGACTGTGGAACCTGCAGCAGTCAGAATAGCTTTGGAGACACCTAGAGGAAGATAATGGGACGTGAGGGGACACAGAGAACAGAACAAACAAACACACACACACACACACACAGTGATGACTAATCAAAAGCACATTGGAAGACAATGATAACTAGTGCTACCTGAATGGTTGGCTGAGAAGTCTGTGGTGTTGACGATGACATCAGTGGTCTCACGGATGATGTCGCCAAAGACCAGTTGTAGCTTGACACTGCCCAGCGTGGCAGAGACCTCGTCCTGAGTGGTTGAGATGTGGCGATAGAAGGAGGCTAAGCGAGAGAGAGAGAGATTGACAAACCATTGACAAAAACAAAAACAAAACAAAGGCAGAGAGCGAGAGAGAAAGAGACAAAGAGACAGAGAGACAGAGAAATTAACAAATATTTGACAAACAAACAAACCTAAGCAAAGTTTTCTCATGCATTGTTGATTTCAATTTGGCATGAGGGTCTGCTATACGAATTGATGGAAAGAGGTGTTGGGGGAAAAACATACAACATTAAAATCCATGTACACAAAGAACAACTGCGGTTAAAATTGGCAAAAAAAACACATTTCTTTCCACAGGGCCGTTGGGTGAGACAAGGACGCAACTTAAGCCCCATCATCTTCAACATATATATCAACGAATTGGCGAGGGCACTAGAACAGTCTGCAGCACCCGGCCTCACCCTACAGTACTAGAATCTGAAGTCAATTGTCTACTGTTTGCTGATGATCTGTTGCTTCTGTCCCCAACCAAAGAGGGCCTACAACAGCACCTAGATCTTCTGCACAGATTCCGTCAGACCTGGGCCCTGAAAGACCTGGGCCATGACAGACCTGGGCCCTGACAGTAAATCTCAGTAAGACAAAAATAATGGTGTTCCAATTAGTGCTACAGGATGTACATTTCTGTTTGAAAAAGCTAGCCTTAGCTTTCCTAACTGAATGTGTATATTGGTTCCTCACTTCCCTGAAAATCTGCATATCGGCTATTTGATGCTAATGCAGTACGCCACAGGATGTTTATGTGCTGGTCAAGGGCAGTCAAGTCAGGTGGGAACCAGGGGCTATATCTGTTCTTAGTTCTACATTTTTTGAATGGGGCATGCTTATTTAAGATGGTGAGGAAAGCACTTTTAAAGAGCAACCAGGCATCCTCTACTGACGGGATGAGGTCAATATCCTTCCAGGATACCCGGGCCAGGTCGATTAGAAAGGCCTGCTCGCAGAAGTGTTTTAGGGAGCGTTTGACAGTGATGAGGGGTGGTCGTTTGACCACAGACCCATTACGGACGCAGGCAATAAGGCAATGATCGCTGAGATCCTGGTTGAAGACAGCAGAGGTGTATTTGTAAATATGACAGGAATAGTTTCCTTAACTCACTCTGATCTGGAGAAGCATCCATTACAAACCCTCTGACATGCAAAGCACACTGGGAAGTCTGGAAAGCCTGGAAGTAAAACAGAATACAACCATAAGTCAAGGGCAACCAGTGATGAACTGTGTTAAACAGTAACTTAAGTTTTGATTTTGCATGAAACATCCATTGAAGTCAAGAGAAGTGCCCTTCTTTAAAAGTATCTTCTCACCTTGGTAGAATCTCTGTCATTGGGATGGACAACAATGCGGACAAGGAAGGGGGTTCTGCTCGCTCGATTCTGTTCATACTTACGGATCTCTTCTAGCAGAACCTGTGTTACCACATTGTGAGGGAACTGGAGAACCACACCAGTTCCAACTACAGGGAAGGCAACAGAACAGAATCCCTGGATCTCACAAGAGGCTAGAACTCTCCTCACACCCTGCCTCAGAGCCTGAGAGAGGACCAGAGGTGCTGGGTTAATGGTGGTTCAAAGGTCACAACTGCCAAGTGAAGACACACTCACACATGCACACACGGACACAGGGACACATACAAGGGGACAAACCTGTACTGCTGGTCCTTGGGGGTTGTTGTCCCATTGTAGACAGCTGAGGAAGAAGACGCGGCCAGAGCTGAGACCAGACAGTCCCTCCACCAGGACGTTGTCACCAGGTGCAGTCCGTCCCCCTAATTCCCTCAGAAACGCTGTCATCAGTGCCGGTCCAGCTGCCTCCGACAAGACATGACCCACTCGGGAGGAGAGAGGGTCACTACCAACCATGGGGGACACCAGGGCATCCACCTTCAGAGAGAGACAGACAGTCAGACAGACAGACAAAGACACAGACAGTGGGACAGACAGAGGGACAGAGAGACAGGCAGAGAGACAGACAGAGAGAGGGGGGAGAGATAAAGAAATTAAGTAAAAGGGTAAGAGAAAAAGGAAGACGAAGTGTAAAAGAGAAAGGGAACATTGAGGCTCTCTCACCTCCTGTTTCTCTATGCTTCCCTGGATGATCTCCACCTGGACACAGACCTCTGGAGCCACTGGTCCCCTGGTGGAGGCAGCAGTGGTGTCTCTCTGAGGAGCATGTGTAGTGGTAGTGGTGGTGCTGGACTCTACCTCCAACCCAGGAAACTCCCTCTTCCCCTCTAACAGCCTATCACAGGCCTCCTGCATGGCTCTCACTGCCTCTCCACTCACATCAATCAGAGTGACCTTGGTAAGGATGCGCTGTTCCCTCCCAAAGTCCCTCACTGCAGAGACTATGGCCTCAGAACACACCTTCAGAGGAACGCTGAATATCCCCGAGCTGATGCAGGGCATGGCCAGGGTCTGGAGCTCCAGGGTCTCTGCCAGATCCAGGACTGCCTTTACTGTCTTCTCCAGCAGAGGGAGCTCATTCCCACCTACGCTGCCCCCTACTGGCCCCACTGCGTGCAGCAGTATCTTACAAGGCAACTTCCCTCCTGTAGTCTCTACCACTGTACCTGTGGGTACTCTCCCGATCTGCCTAACCAGATCTCTGCTGGCCTGCTGTACCTCAGGCCCCCCCGCACGGCTTAGAGCTGCAGCCACGCCACCAGCGTGATCCAGGTCCTCATTGGCTGCGTTCACCAGCGCATCCGCCCGTTCCTTGGTGATGTCACCTTGACGTACCACAACCTGCAGCCCCCGCTGGAGGCGATAGCTGGTGGCTGTGACCATCTCCTCCAGTCTTGGTCCGGCGCGAGCTTCGCCGGCAACACCACCGTGGTTGTGCAGCTGGATGAGGCAGTGTTGAGAGCGACCCACCACTCCCAGGTACTCCCTTCCCAGGCCCTGGAAGTAGCGTAGGGCCCCCGGCTGGTCTATGGTCACAGTCTGGTGGACTAAGGAGGCCAGAGCGGGACCCAACCTGTCCCTAACCTGGGCCACCCGGACAGAGGGTCCACAGAGCACCACAGTGGGGTGGATGGCTGAGGCTGAGGGGTAGAGGGTCACCCCAGTGTGTTCCACACCGATCCTCTCCAGCAGTTCTGGTAAGTGGTCAGCAATCTCTGGGTAAGGGAGACACACTGTCTCCTCCACACTGGACTGGTCTATCAGAAAGGCCCCAATCTCCTCCCTCAGCTCCTGAACCTCCTTCACGTGGCCCAGCAACTGCACTCTACACCCAGGACCATATCTGGCCACCACCCTGCATCTGCTCTGGTTCATCTCCTTCACCTTCTTCTCAAGCTTGGATTTCAGTTCAGATGGCAGGGTGCCACAGTTGGGCACATCGATCTTCTCCTCCACAAACTCCCCCAGCAGATCCTTCTCAGCCTGGTCCAGTTTCCCAGAGGAGAGGGAGAACAGACGGAGCTCTGTATCCCCCAGCTCTACCTCCACATGGAGTCCCAACCTCAGCAGACTGCTCAGGTTCCCAGGCCTCCCATACTCCTCCCTCAGGAAGGACAGGAGTTGGGGGGACACTTCAGGCACCACCCGCTCCAGCACCAGAGAGATTTTATCTGTAACTAACTGCCTGGCTGTCCGGACATCACTTGCTAAACCCTCCAGCACCAGCTGAGATGAGTCACTGCGTGTCACCCTCACCCCTGGAACAGCCTCACCTAGATCCTTCTCTATAACTTCCTCTAGAAGCCGGAGCTTGGACTGTCCCAGACGACAGGTGGTGCTGATCTTCTCCTGCTTCCAGGAGCTCAGACCCTGACCCTGGAAGGCCTCCAGCTCCTTCAGCTTGGCCTGGACCTCGGGCCCCTCCCCAACCACCACCGCAAACCCTTCCCCTGCCTCGCAGTAAACCCTCACATCCTCCGAGCCCAGGGTACTGCTCTGCAGCAGAGTCTGGAGCTTACATGGGTCTACCTCATAGTGGCATTTGTACCGCTCAGGGAGCTTGTTTAACAGTCTCTCGACCTGAACCTTCCATGGTCCCACCTCAACCCCATCTCCACATGACCCAGCTTGGCCTGAGCCTCTGACCACTGCCCTCCCGTCCTCTGGATGGAGGTGGACAGAGCAGCCCAGAGAGGACAGCTGCTGCTGCAGGTCTCTTCCAGCCCCAGGGCTCTCCTTCAGGTATCTCAGGAGGTAGGAGTCTAGATGGAGTTCATGCTCTAGGAAACCAGGTGGCGATGTCTGGACAGGGAGGGAGGGAAGGAATGGGAGGGACTGGTGACTCTAGAGTCAGAGATAAAAGGTGCAAGTCCTGGGGAATTCCACTGTTAATGATTATTATGTCTGTCTTTATCTATGTTTATTATTCATTTATTATTGTAGGTCAACCGTACAGCTGTGTCTAGATTATATTATAAATCTATCAACTCGTTTGGCATTTATCCATTTTAGTTTAATAAAGATTTGTTTGGCTAAAATATATGTTCTTGTCATTTCTCATATTGTAAATTTATATTTTACTCATCATAACATCACATAAAATCAAACATGCAATAAAATCAATGCAGACTATTTTGACCTCAGTTTATGTGACTCTGCATGTACTGTATAGGTGTGTCTGTTAAGTCTGGCCACACCTGACTGCTGAATGTTGTGGGTGGAGGCTCCTGACTGCCTCTCAGAGTGAGGATGAGAGGTCCTCCAGGCATCTCCAACACATGATTGGGTTTCTGAAGTACCCTCTCCTGGACTGAAAGAGTTACAGAGGCATGAGTTGATGTTGCCGTTGTAGTCGTTGTTATAGTAGTAGTGGTAATAAAAATAACAACTAAAAGCACCAACATATTTGTATCTTAAAAGCACCAAATGGGGTCATTTTTTACCCCAAATTGGTAATGATTGCATAGAGACACTGTCTGTCAAGCAGTAGCACGTTTTATTTAATTAACCTTCTGTAACACAAGCTTCTTTAAAAAAAAAAATTTCACATCTGTTTTTTGTATGTTTTGCATGTTTTTATCAGTTAATTTGATAAATTGAGTCAATAGAAACGTATGAACATTTTTAGGCTATTCATTCAAAACGTTGTGTTTCTGTAACGTCTACTCCCACTCTACGGCATTCAACGTCGTCGGTCTACCAACCACAGGTCCTGGCAACCCACCTTTACACACACCTGGCAACTATCTTCAAGCACACCTGCATCTCATTATGAGTCACACCTGGACTTCATTACTCCCTTGATTACTTACCCTTTATATCGCACTCTTTTGTTATCAGTCATGAGGTATTGTTGTTTGTGTTTCCATGTCAGACACTTCTCTTGTTTTGTTATGGATCCATGTTTGTTGTTATTAAACTCACTAACTGCACTTGCTTCCTGACTCCCGGCGTCTATGTTACAGAACACTACCTCCACAAATGGAAGCAGCAGTCAATCAAGACATCTCCCAGATGGTCGCTGAACAGGGTCACCTACTTCGTCAACACCTCGACCAGCTGGCTCATTTGTGAACGGCTATGGATGAGGTCCTCTTCATTACTCAAGGGGCTTCATCTCCAAACAGCGGAGGATTCTCTACCACAAGTCGAGCCAGTACCACAGCCCATCCAGCTGTCCGTCCGTCCTGTTCAACAATGCCAGATTGTCCTTCCTGGACAAATATGACAGGACATTGAAATGCCGTGGCTTCCTACTCCAGTGCTCCCTCTATTTCGCTCATCAGATGGGAGCCCCCACCACCGAGAGGTCCAAGGTTGCCACATTTATTTCTCTGCTGACAGGACGAGCGTTGGAGTGGGCCACGGCCATCTGTGAGAGAGGAGAGGATAAGCTGGGTTCCTATGTGGGGTTCATGGCTCTGTTCAGGGTGGTCTTCGAGAGGGGGGTGAGTGCCTACTCCAACTACGGCAGGATGGCCAGACCGCGGAAGAGTATGCGCTCACCTTTCAGACAGTAGCAGCATCCAGCAGCTGGAATGAGCCGGCGCTCTGCAACCTCTTCAGAAAAGGTCTGAGATGATATCCTATCCTTGGATACCCTCATCACAATGGTCCTCCGTCTGGATAACCTGCTTCGGGAGTGTCGGAACCCGCACTGCCTCTCTCCCACCTCCGTTGATCATTCTGAGTCAGAGCCTGAACCCATGGAGGTGGGGGCGACACGGCTCTCTGCAGCTGAGCGACGGCGTCGTAGACAGCTGTGGCTCTGTTCTTGTTGCAGATGGAAGGGGCACCAGCTTCAACGGTGTCCGGTATGTTCTAACCGGGGATCCACAAGAGCAGAGGGACAGCCATGTGATCATCCGTCTCCTGGGTTTGGCATGAGCATTCCATCCTCATCACTTTCCGCCAAACCTTTCCTAGTATAAATTTCACTGTGTGGCTGTCCTTCGCCTGCTGAAGGCTCATTTCACATCCGCCCCGTTGCTTAAACATCCAGATTCTACACTGCCCTTTGTGGTGTAGGTGGACGCCTCAGAAGTAGGTTGTGGGCTGTCCTGTCCCAATGCCAAGGTAATCCACAGAAATTGTATCCATGTGCCACCTGTCCTCCTGAGAACATTCCCACAGGGATAAGGGATCAGCTATTGACCTGGGCACACAGCTGTCGTCCCTGGACATCCAGGTATCACCCACACCATTCAGTCCATCTCTGGACAGTATTGGTGGCTTACCTTGGCGCAGGACGTCACTCATTATGTTAAAACCTGTTATGGCTGCGATCCCTGTACAGGGATCAATATCAGGGAAAATTTCAGAGTGACAACTAAAAATACAACGTCGTAACATTAGACATTCTTGAAAATGCAAGTTTCTTACACCCTTCAAAAGATTAGAATCTTGGTAATCAAACTTTGTTTTCCAATTTAAAATAGCTATTACAGAGAACAAATAACATGCTTTTGTTTGAGAAGAGCAATCAACAACAGAAACATTTTCCGCCATGACAGTTTTTACACATTCACATCTGAAGGTAAAATTATGACTTTACATTCTTATATCTTGCTCTTATTTCTCTTCCTGAGGGTCCCAGTGATCAAATGAAGTGCCGTTTTCTTTGATAAAATCAATTTTTATAGCTTAAATCGAAACATTTTGTAACCTGTTTGTGCCGTGAATTCCATCTCTATCAATTTTTTACGGAGCATTCGACGTAATTACACATGGTAAACCATTGTTTATCTAGTCATGGTTGGTTTCAGTGCATTCCTCTGGATGTTTGCAACACAGCCAAACCTCATTGTTTTTTTGCGGGGAGTATTGACCGAAGTGAACTGATTTGAAGACAACGAGCAATGACTACCTTACGCACCAATCATTTTAGCGAAGCTTCGTTGATGGACTGTATTTCTGCCCAATGACCACTGATCTTCTTGGAATCTAGCTGGGTAGATAGCCAATGAGCTGAGGTAAATGCCAGTATGTAATGGTTTTGGGTTGGACCACCATTCCTTGTTTGATATCTCATGCGTAACGAACTCCATTCTCACCTTGACGATCAGAGGAGTTGCTGTGAGGCTTGTTACGCGCAGATGTATTTCGGAAAGTTGTATTTTCAATGATTTCATTGAAGACATCATGGTGAATAAATCAGGAAAAGTGAAGTCAAATTCTAAAGTGAAAGAGATTTTGTTTGAGGAATCTTTGAGTGTTATGATTCAAACAGGAACTGAGGAGCTGTTTCTGCAAGGACAGGACGTACTTCTGGACGGGTAAGTGCTAATGCCGTTTTATGAAATATATATATATATTTTGCAAAAAAATATATATAAAAATATATATTTGCAATGAAATGTGTGGTTTGTGTGTGTGTGTGTGTGTTGGTTTGTTTGTGTGTGTGTGTGTGTATATATATATATATATATATATATATATATATTTTCCATGTCAGATTATATTTTCCATTTTTTTATTCAAATGGAATGGAGTAGAACAGTAAACACACACATGGCCACTGCGCCTGCAACTCCTCTCCATTTCCATATGAAATAGCCATTGGGTGCTGTTCAGGAGAGGGCAGGCCCACAACAATGGCCGGAGTTGAATGGAACAGCACTTCACCTTAGTGGCTGTTCCCTCTGCTCTATACAATACATATCTGTTTATTTTATGTGATGATAAAAGGCTCATACAATACAAATATTTGTTTTATGTTTTCTTTCACAGTGATAGCGACTCCGACTGGGAGCCCCCGGTGCCAAGCTGCTCGCTCTACCTCTGCCCCCAGTGGTGTTCATATGCCACAGTTCATTACTGCAGGCATGACTGTGCCTCAGGGCCAAAAGGGCACCGCATGGAGGCGTCGTTGTGTTCTGTGTCGCATGAACTGCACCACTTGTAAAGCAGAGGCAAACTGAACATCAGAAAGAGACTGCTATGGAACATGGCACAGGCAGCAAAAGATTGTGTCGAGGACTTCCAAAGAGTGTACTGTTTTTTTTTTAATATTTATTTTCTAATTTTTTAAAACATTTTTTGTGTGTGTGTGTTAGAATTGCTTTTTGATATGTTGTATATAGTTATTTGCACTGTTGTATAGGTCATTTCACCAATTCGGCCACTTGGGTACATTTGGGCCACTTGTGTGGAACACCTGGGTGACTTCATGCTAAATGTCATGTAGCTCACCCATTCCTGAAGTTATCAGTCTGAAACTTTGCACACCTACAGTTGCCCTCTTGTGTTATCCATCACAATTCTCCAGCATCCTATCTGACTGTGTGGCTATTCTAGTACATGTGAAAGATGATGCTACAACAATAAAAAACAGAAAACGTATGCTCTTTCTTTCTCTTTTCTTCCACCAGATCTACTGTGTTATATTCTCCTACATTCAATTAACATTTCCACAAACTTCAGAATGTTTCCATTCAAATGATACCAAGACTATGCATATCCTTGCCTCTGGGGCTGAGCTACAGGCAGTTAGATTAGGGTATGTCTTCAGGCGGAAAATTGAGAACAAAGGGATGCAGCCATAACAGGTTTTAACTCCTATTTTGTATGTGCCTAATCCAAATCCCACAGGGACCCTCCAGTAGGGAATCTCTATCCAATGCCTCAGCGTCCCTGGTCTCATCTGTCCATTGACTTTGTCACTGATCTCCCCTCTTCTTACCACCATGTTGGTGATAGTGGACAGATTCTCTAAATCATGCCATTTCATCCTTCTCTCTTGTCGCCCTAATGCTATCCAGTTCGCTGAGGCAGGTCTTCAGCAGGTCTTCCGGCAATTGTCTCAGATCATGGCCCCCAATTCACATTACGTATATGGAAGGCTTTCATGGAGAAGCTGGGGGTCACGGTCAGCCTCACTTCTGGGTACCGGCGTCAGTCTAACAAGCAGGTGGAGAGGATGAACCAGGGGCTGGGGAAGTTCCTGAGGAGCCACTGCCAGGACCGGCAGGGGGATTTGGCCCGATTCCTTCCTTGGGCTGAATAACTCCAGACTTCATTGTGACACTCCTCCACTGGGCTGAATCCCTTCCAGTGTGTTCTGGGTTATCAGCCAGCCC
Source organism: Oncorhynchus mykiss (assembly GCF_013265735.2). Classification (NCBI taxonomy): domain Eukaryota; kingdom Metazoa; phylum Chordata; class Actinopteri; order Salmoniformes; family Salmonidae; genus Oncorhynchus; species Oncorhynchus mykiss. The sequence goes on from NC_048573.1 coordinate 14,328,538, forward strand.
TGGCTCCATGGATTCCGAGCCCGACCGAAGCTCCTGTGGTAAACGAGTGGTTCAGGTGCGCAGAAGAGGTATGGAACGATGCTCACATGAGACTCCAGTGCATCGTCAGAAAGAGCAGGCGGATGGCCACTGCAGTGAGGCTACCGTGTTCCATCCTGATGATCGCGTCCGGCTCTCTGCCAGGATCCTCCCGCTCCACCTGGCATGTAAGGAGCTGAGTCCCTGGTTTGTGGGGTCGTTCAAGGTCCTCTGGAGGGTCAACAATGTTATTTACAGATTACAACTCCACACTAACTTCCAGCTCTCACCATCTTTTCATGTTTCCCTTCTCAGGCCAGTGGTTCCTGGTCCACTGGCTGATGCCGTCCCCCACGACACCCCCCTCCCGGACATTGAGGGAAGCCCTGCCTATGCCGTCAGATCAATCCTAGACTTACAATGTCATGGGGGTCGGCTCCAGTACCTGGTGGACTGGGAAGGGTACAATCCAGAGGAGTGGTGTTGGTTCCAATGGACGACATTCTAGATCCCAACATCATCCGAGAATTCCACTTTTGTGTCCAGAATGGGCTGCTCCTCTCCCTCGGGGCGGTCCTCCTGGTCGGAGTCGTCCTGCGGATGGGGCCGAGTGTCGGGGGTAACTGCCACATCTACTCCCACTCCCTCTCTCCAGCACTCGACGTCGCCGGTCTACTAACCACCGGTCCTGGCAATGCACACCTGCATCTCATTATCAGTCACACCTGGACTTTATTACTCCCATGATTACTTACCCTTTATATAGTACTCTTGTCATTAGGTAGTATTTTTTGTTTCCATGTCAGATGCTTCTCTTGTTTTGTTATCGTTCATTGTTATTAAACTCACTAACTGCACCTGCTTCCTACTCCCTGTGTCAGAGGCTAAGTAAATGGTCATTGAGCTAATCTGAAGTACCGGTACACCCTACGTTGGACATTATTGGCTATATGGGTGGTGGTGCCATCAGACTCACCTGAAGCAGGAACAGAACCCTGTATACAGGTGCACAAGCTCTGCAAGTACGCATGGCTTGCATGTATATTCATCTTGTGCGCATGCTTCGGGTAATAGAAGTCTGAATGCACTGCCAGCGCTTTGAAAACTTGATTTAATTATACTGGAACGTTCCTTAAAACAAAGGTTGTAAAGGTATGCTAGTGTAACAGTATAACTTTAGACCGTCCCCTCGCCTATACCCGGGCGCGAACCAGGGACCCTCTGCACACATCAACAACAGTCACCCACGAAGCATCGTTACCCATCGCTCCACAAAAGGTGCGGCCCTTGCAGAGCAAGGGGAACAACTACTTCAAGGTCTCAGAGCAAGTGATGTCACCGATTGAAACGCTATTTAGCGCGCACCACCGCTAACTAAGCTAGCGTTCCACATCCGTTACACTAGACATTTATAGAATCAATCATACCTAGTTTGATGTTTCTGTGACAAACCATGAATTAGTTATTGATTTATACCACTTTTAATGGCATCTTATATATTTATATCAAATCAAAACTGGAATTTGTATTCAAAATGTACTGATATAGAATAAATCATATCTAGTTTGATGATTCTGTGACAAAGGCTGAATTAGTTATTGATTTATATAGCTTTAAATTGCATTTGAAAGATGTTATGTATTTCCATCAAATCAAAACTGGACTTTTTGGTCAAAGCAAAGGTTGTATAAGTATACTTTATAGAATTAACCATATCTATTTTTATGTTTCTGTGACAATCAATTCATAAGTTATTGATTTTTACCATTTTAAATGTGAAAGTGAAACTGTTCCAGAATTATCCACAGGAAAACATTACTTTTTTACGTTTCACCTTTAGTTTCAAGTACAGTTCAAATACTAATTTCAACATTGTCATACCTGTTTGGTCAAAAAATGCGATCTTGTAAACGTTGTCACCAATATTGTCTATCGGTCCGCAGTCTCCACCACCAGATTTACAGAGAACCTGAAAGTACTTTTCAATCTTCTCTTTCTGTGCAGGATCCAGACTGTGAACCTCGAAGAAAACGGGGTATTTGTAAATTTCCATATTGTAACTTAAAGTAGCCTATTCGCTTTCTTCTAATAGCTACTGTACATGGTCTCAAATACGTTTCATTCGAACAGCTCAACCGTTTACCGATCATCAGGCCTACTGTCAGTTTTCTTTTGCAGGTGAACGTGCCAATCAATGTAGGCTGAAGCGCGCGAGCACACTTCTCGCAAAAGAAACACACTTTTTGTAATCTACTTGGCAACATAGACGTTGGGCACGTTCAAGTTGATCAGTTGTGTCATGTGGTCACCGCCTTTCAAAGTGTGTTGCATTATGGGGATAAAAATGGTCAGACTTGCGCCTAATGTGGACTGCATGAACTTTACAAAAATCATGTGATCATAGGTAATGTAGTTTTGACTGCATTCGACTGCAAGTTTCTGCAGTTGCTCTTTACCAGCCATCCCCTGCATTGTGTGTGGCCCTATTGTCAACCAATTATTAGCTTGTTTTTGTTTGACACACGCGAATGTGGCCAAAAACCTGACTTAAACAGGAACCAACTATGCCACTTCATGTATTCAGTGGACATACTATCACAGTATATTGGATGACTCATTCATATTCCATTCATCCAGCTCCATGTATCATTGATAGGTTTAGGCTACTACATGATAATCACATTTTCCCTATACCCATAACGAGGTTGCTACAACCTAGCCTACAAATTAATGTTTTGAATGTAGGTGCATATGTGGAGAGACAAATTGGAGGAATCAAGATGACAGACAGTGACACATTCAGTACTGCCTTGCACACTCTTGCCTGCATCCAGCTGATCTAAGGTGTAATAATTAGTCCAAACAGTTGAAAAACGTTATGTTTTGCAAACAAAACAAAAGTTTCTATTGGACAAATTCAGGCAGGTCTATCCCTGTTTCGTTTCCTTCCGTTTAAGAAATGATCACCTGCACACACAGGTCACTTGCATAGCAGCGGCAGCCATATACAAACAGCCTCATCACTCTGTTTGTTGTAGAATTCCTTCTACCCACATATGATTTCAGTTTGTGAGGGTGTGATATGGGGGTCAACATTATAAAGAAAAACTTGTATAAACAATTGCAACACTGTCATATTGATCTGAGCTTTGCTGTTGGAAAATCACATTTGTGTCCGACTTTCGGCTGTCACAGATGCACCTCCCCTGACTTCACTCCTCGACTTTCTTCTTCTTCTTTGGTATTATGGCGGTCCACAAACAAATGTTGTAGGTGCATGCCGCCACCTAATGTATTGGCTGTGCATCACATTGGAGGCTGGTGGGAGGAGCTATAGGAGGACGGGCTCATTGTAATGGCTGGAATGGAATAAATGGGACGGCATCAAACACATCAAACATACGGAAAGCACATGTTTACTCCATTCCATTTAATCCATTCCAGCCATTACAATGAGCCTGTCCTCCTATAGCTCCTCCCACCAGCCTCCACTTGTGTTTTAGCTTACTATTCTGTATTATAAATTCACACTTACACTTACACTATGAAAAAATTGCCCAACCAACTAACCCTACACCCATTAAAACCAAATTACTATTGCACTACTCTGGCCCAATCTGATCCTACACCTGGAAGGACAGGACACTATCGTTCAAAACACCTTGTAACTCATATACAGTAAAATCTCATATACCCAAGCACGTCTCTGCAGCTGTCACCACAACATCTATCCTCTGTGATTTACGTTCCATTCCTGCGGTACAGTTGACAATCATGGCCATGATAAAAATAATAATAATACTGAATCATATTATAATAATACTGAATTATTCCTATCACTCTCTCAGAGCCGGCTGTAGGCTTTTGGGGGCCCTAAGCGAGATTTGGTTGGGGGGGCTCACCTCGTGGCAAAACATTTTAGTGGCCCCCCTCTTGATGGTGGAGAGAATCGTTTGATTTAAAGTCAATTTCCTGCAATTCTACACATTTTGCCATGGGTACAGATCATTTGTTGCTGTTTTACAGCTAATTGTGTGCAATTCTACCCATTTTGTGATGGGGTGGAGAGAAAAATATACAAGTTTAGATAGCTGGCTAGACTAACTACCAATCTAAAAACGGTTAGCTGACATGGTTAATTGAGTGACTGTCAGTGACTTGACATAACAAGAGAAAAACTACTGATGCATTACCAAATTTCGAAATTGCACCTAAGTAAGTGATTGCTTATGTCGCTTATGCCTGGAAACGGCCCTGCACTCTCTATTGACCTTGGTGTTCTGACAAGGATCCTTTTAGCATCCCTCACCCTGGACCCATCTTCTTCTACCACTCTCTTCACTGCCTCAGCATAAGACACCTTCTGCACTACTCTGATCCTGGCTGCCTCAACCTGGACCCAACTTCTTCTACCACTCTCTTCACTGCCTCAGCATAAGACACCTTCTGTACTACTCTGATCCTGGCTGCCTCACCCTGGACCCATCTTCCTCTACCACTCTCTTCACTGCCTCAGCATAAGACACCTTCTGCACTACTCTGATCCTGGCTGCCTCAACCTGCCTGTCTCTCACTGGACACCTCTGATCTCCAGCACCCTGGGTACCCCTACAGTTTACACACACTTTTTCCCATCAATGCTGCACATTCCTTTGTCTCATGTCCTCCTGGATATTTCTCACATCTAGGAATCTCCCACCTACACAGTGCTGCCACATGACCATGAGCTTGACACCTAAAACACAGTAATGAGTTCAGGACAAAAGCTTTCACGGGATAACTGACCCCTTAACTTGACTTTATCTGGTAAAAACTCGGCATCAAAACTCAGTAGTACATACAGTGTTTTCTCTTTTTCACCACACTTTCCACCAGGTCTGTGTTGCACCAAATGGTGGGCGTCTCAGTCACCCTCATTAACTTTCATCTACAGTAGGTTGCTTTAGCCTTACCATTCAAATGCGCCCATTAAAACAGGTAGATAGTGATAGCGCTGACATCATCCTCGTATTTCTTTGGAGCCGGACGTATTTTGAGTTTGAAGCATGCCATATAGAGCTTGCCAGCTTGTAGTCCTAAAACCTGGAAATGAGTTACTTCTGCTTCGTTCAGCCATCCCTATTCAAAAAAATGTATTAGGAATGAATAGGGTTTTGGAATAAGCACTAAAAATAAGGTCTGAGGTTAACACAGGTTTATGAGATCTTATACATTTTGTTCTATGAGATAATAAATAATAAAATGACCTTTATGAATTATGAAGGCTTTATGTGGTTTTTATATGAACAAAAATGGAAACGCAACATGAAACAATTTCAAAGATTTTACTGAGTTACAGTTCATACAAGGAAATCAGTCACTTGAAATAAATTCATTAGGCCCTAAACTATCGATTTCACATGACTGGACAGGACATTCCTGCAGTCAGCATACCAACGGCACACTCCCTCAAAACCTGAGACATTTGTGTCATTGTGTTGTGTGACAAAACTGCACTTTTTAAAGTGGCCTTTTATTGTCCCCAGCACAAGGTGCACCTGTGTAATTATCATACTGTTTGGTCACCTTCTTGATATGCTACATCTGTCAGGTGGATGGATTATCTTGGCAAAGGGGAAATGCTCACTAGATGTAAACAAATCTGTGCACAAAATGTGAGTAAAAAATACGCTTTTTGTGCGCATGGAAAATTTCATGAAAATGGAACCAACACTTTACATGTTGCATTTATATTTTTTTTCAGCGTGTTACATAAATGCTTCAAAAGAGGGCAATAGTAATGGCGTCTTTTTGTAGGCACTAACTCCGCCATGGTTGGTTGGACAAAGCCTATGGAAAATGTTTGTTTTTGTAGGGTTTTTGGTTAAACACAGAAAATAAGATCTGTTGTGAACACGGGCTTAGGAGATCTTATACGTTTTGTTCTCTGAGATGATGTTCATTAGGTAATATAACTTTTTGTGAATATTGAAGCATTTTGGTGATAAAACATAACACACATAAAGGCTTCATAATTCATCAAGGTCATGTTAACGTACTGATATTATCTCATAGAAAAATGTTGTTCTCTACAGAACACATCCCAGGCTCAAACACTTTACAATAACAGACAGGTGCGTGACTACACCTAGATAGAAGAGATGACCAAACCAGATTATCCTAATCACTTTGTGTGCATGTTTTTGTACGGACAATGGAATACTTTCTGAATGCACTGTATATACTTCCATTGTCCATACACAAACACGCACACAAAGTGATTAGGATAATCTGGTTTGGTTATCTCTTCTATCTATCTAGGTGTAGTCACGCACCTGTCTGTTATTGTAAAGTGTGTGAGCCTGGGGTGTGTTCTGTAGAGGACAGCATTGTCAAAAGTGAATGAATTCTCTAGATATTATCTTATGTGTCTCTCTGACAAGTACAGTAGGTCTAACAATTAATCCTATTATCTCTATTTGTAACATTAGGCCTACTACTATGTTCAATGTGTACATTGTCATCCACCTGAACAACCCTCTTAATCCTCTGTTGATTTCAGCATGTTCTTTATTGAAGCTGGGTTGTGTTCATTAGAGCACACACCATAACAAAACAAGCATTGAAGTTCAGATGGTATTCTGCCTCCTGTTTCACTTTGCTTTCTTCTTTGTTGTGCCTTCTGAACATTACCCTGTCCTTTATTTGACTTCTTCTCGGTCCGTCTCTGTAGTGGCCTGTTGTTGTTGTATTGACGATGCCGTCTTCCGTTCATATTTCCCCAGTGGCCTGGCTGCGAGGTGGTGCTTGTGGTCTCTGGGGGTTGGGTGCTGATCTAGGCGGAGAGGCAGAGGCCGGAGGAGCCTGCACTCCAGGAGTGGCTGTGGGTGTTGTGGTGGTGCCCATGCCAGGCCATGCCCGGGGCCGGAGCGGGCTGTGTAGAAAGCAGCTGAGGCGCTCTGCTCTGCCCTCCCATCAGACACTGGTAGGTGGCAGCCTCGGCAATGGCAACGGACCCAGGAACAGGTGAGGAATGGATGAGGGGGACGACACAGAGAAATACACACACACACGGACAGTGTACAGTACTATACTATAACAAGCAGGCTTGACATCACGCACACACATACTTTAGTTATTTACACAAGGCTCCATGGGAAGTGAAATGTGTAAGCCTATTTGATCAGACCCCTTTTGACTATCAGTCTGCAACTACCATAAGACGGCCATATCTTCTTTCTTCCCGTACTCACTGTGATGCAAGATAACATTAGAGATTCTATATCTTGTCTGAAATATTTCCCCTGAGATGCAAGAAGGTATGGCACACACAGAGGAGGAGAGACATCTTCCACTGTTCTGTGCTCGCCACAACATGCTCTCTCTCTCCCTCACATTCATGCACGTACACATTCCTCGCTGCTGCAGACCCGGAGTCCCAGTCTGTTTGTGCCCTCATGGCAACTCTTTGTCCCTCATGGTGATGCTAAATGTTTTGGCTTGGCAATGACAGCAATGGAGATGGCAAGATCATTAATCTATGACCAGGCTACAGACACCTAGGCTTATTCACCACAAAACACATTGACACTAATCCCACTGCCTGTATGTCCCACTCCATCTAGGAGCAGGAACTGCCATTCTCTGCCCTCATCACGTCAGAACCTGTCCGTCACTCCCGGAGCCCTGACCTCTCATTGGACAGCAGCCTGCTGTTGGAGTTCCTGCTCTTCCTCTACCTGCTGGTGGTGCTGTTCGTTCAGTACATCAACATCTAAAGGACCATCATCATCAACCCAGTCTGAATGGTTCTACCGGCAATACAGCTGTAGAACACTGGAACAATTCTGGAATACTAGAGTTAAGGTTGCTGACCGTTTTGCCACCGATTGGATGCTGGAAGACATCGGCCACAAGCTTGACCCAAGACAGCTTGGATGTCAAAAGGGCAGGTTGAAGACAAATGTCTTGGTCAGCCTCCTAGACATGAAATAAAATCCACTAATGCAAGTAAGACCATTATATATGCACTATAATAATAGCAGAGTTTGCCAAAGCCTTCAACCAAGTTGACCTTACAGGTTTTCATCAAGGATCTCTCTGTACTTTTCTCCGTTCATCTTTCCCTCGATACTGACTAGTCTCCCAGTCCCTGCCACTGAAAAACATCCCCACGGCATGATGCTGCCACCACCATGCTTCACTGTAGGGATGGTGCCAGGTTTCCTCCAGATGTGACACTTGGCATTCAGGCCACAGAGTTCAATCATCATCAGACCAGAGAATCTTGTTTATCATGATCTGAGAGTCTTTAGGTGCCTTTTGGCAAACTCCAAGCAGGATGATTGGTGGAGTGCTCCTTCTCAAGATCTGTGCCTCGACACAATCCTGTCTCGGAGCACGATGGACAATTCTTCAACCTCATGGCTTGGTTTTTGCTCCAACATGCATAGCATGCCTACCTGAAACAGGACAGTAGATACTATTCAACCAGGTAGAGTCTTGGGGTAAGCAATGGGGTCAAGCCCTTACAAACCCTGTATTAGTCCTCATAGCAGAGGCGCAACTTTGGTTTCAGAAGTGAGGGGGGACATAATTATATATATATTTATCCAGTCGGATAAACACTCCATACAGCCTACCCGACCGCTCGGAGGTGTCCGCATGGTCCAAAAGCACACCGTTTCCTTGTTTTGTATCACATTCCAATGATAAACTGGGGGGGAACAAAAATGCATTTTCAGAATGTGGGGAGTGCAGTGAAAGTGACGCCCCTGCCTCATAGTGTTAGCTGGGACAGAAGCCTGCACACCCTGTGGTTTTCCAGAAAGACGGTGGGTGACCAATGCCCTACATGCCATGACAGGCCATGAAAGCCTGATCCCTACTAACCCTAGTATAGGCAGCCCTACTATACTTAATAGCAGATAGAGTCTGTTGTTACTGTGGTGTTGGCCATTAGACCACATAAATGCAGTGTTGATCTGGGTCAGGACTCAGAGCCCTGGGTCTTGGTCCATATGCACTAATCCCTGAAACCCAAGTGAACCTGTAGCCGTTATAAAACCTGTTGTGTAGATCTGGAAGTATTGGATAGGTGCAAGCAATATGCTGCTAGCTCCATCTTGACCTTTGATCGGCCAGGTGGGATTAAGAAAAATGTCCTGTTGTGTTGTTCTTGTATTTTCAATTGGCATTGATACACACAGTTTTTTTTTTGTTTTTGCTAGCTAGGTCACAAAATGAGCTTGCTTGAGCTCTGATCTTGACTACAATATAGATACAAGAAGGTAGATAGGTATATGTGCAGTATTATATATATGCCTATTTCATGTGTTAAACAGGGCAAAGAGTGTTAGAAGTGGTTTTAATGATATATACATCATGTGTATATATAATATAAAACCATATGTATATATAATATAAAACCACTTCTAACACTCTTTGCCCTGTTTAACACATGAAATATGCATCACTCATCTCGCTAGCTAGTGTTAGCTAAACAATCGCCAGCTGATCGTTTTGTGAATAGAACGTGTGTGCATCGCATTCAGATTTTTAAAATGATTTAAATATATATATATTTTTACAAGCTAACTAGCTAAGCAGCTATTTATCTGGACCCATTTCTGATTATCCATTGATCGAATCCATGATGTCTTGATGGCTGTGTTGTGAGCTATATTGGGAAAAAAGTTAACAAATCTTAGAATCAATGAGAGTAGAGCTACTGATTTCAGATGTCACACACATCCATGGCATTGTATGTATTGTATTGTATGGTATGGCATTGTATTGGCAGCCATATTGGATTGGATTTCCAGTGATGTCCCTGGAACCTGGACCACATTATACCACCGCCATATTGCTGAATAGGGCTGAATGGCACCAAAAAATCTCTACGGATCATGGTGAAAATGTCCGTAACTAGCAAAGGATCATGGTCGATGTAAGGTAAGTATACTGTACCTATTTTAAGCCCACATACCCATTAAGCCCACCTCCATCTTTGAATATTTTTTTAAAATACAAATCTTATGCTGTTTAATATTTCAATCAATTCATCTGATTGTTAGATCAATAACAGTGTTTTATTCTAAGCCAAGATACGAGATACGATTGTGTTGAGACAGATCTGGGGAAGGGTACCAAAACTTTTATGCAGCATTGAAGGTCCCCAAGAACACAGTGGCCTTCATCATTCTTAAATTGAATTAGTTTGGAACCACCAAGACTCTTCCTAGAGCTGGCCGCCCGGCCAAACTGAGCAATCGGAGAGAAGGGCCTTAGTCAAGGAGGTGACCAAGAACCCGATGGTCACTCTGGGAGTGCTCCAGAGTTCATCTGTGGAGATGGGATAACCTTCCAGAAGGATAACCATCTCTGCAGCACTCCACCAATGAGGCCTTTATGGTAGAGTGGCCAGACGGAAACCACTCCTCAGTAAAATGCACATAACAGCCTGCTTGGAGTTTGCCAAAAGGTACCTAAAGACTCTCAGACCATGAGAAACACGATTCTCAGGTCTGATGAAGATTGATCTCTTTGGCCTGAATGCCAAGCGTCACATCTGGAGGAAACCTGGCACCATCCCTACGGTGAAGCATGGTGGTGGCAGCATCACGCTGTGAGGATGTTTTTCAGCTGCAGGTACTGGGGGACTAGTCAGGATCGAGGGAAAGATGAGCGGAGCAAAGTACAGAGAGATCCTTGATGAAACCTTGCTCCAGAGCGCACAGGACCTCAGACTGGGGCGATGGTTCATCTTCCAACAGGACAATGAACCTAAGCACACAGCATAGACAAGTCGGGAGTAGCTTCGGGACAAGTCTCTGAATATCCATGAGTGGCCCAGCCAGAGCCCAGACTTGAACCTGATCAAACATCTCTTGAGAGACCTGAAAATAGTTGTGCATCGATACTCTCCATCCAACCTGGTTTTGCTTTGTCATTATGGGATACTGTGTGTAGATTGATGAAGGGAAAAAACGATTTAATAAATGTTAGAATAAGGCTGTAAAGTCACAAAATGTGGAAAAAGTCAAGGGGTCTGAATACTTTCCGAATGCACTGTATGAACGAACATCTCTGGAGAGACCTGAAAATAGCTGTGTAGCGACACTCACATCCAACCTGATAAAGCTTGAGAGGATCTGCAGCGAAGAATAGGAGAAACTCCCAAAATAAAGGTGTGCCAAGCTTGTATCCTCATACCCAAGAAGATTTGAAGCTGTAATCACTGCCAAAGGTGCTTCAACAAAGTACTGAGTAAAGGGTCTGAATACTTATGTAAATGTAATATTTCCTTTTTTTCTATATAGATTTGCACACAATTCTAAAAACCTGTTTTAACTTTGTCATTATGGAGTATTGTGTGTAGATTGTTGAGAAAAAAAAACTAACAATTTAATCTGTTTTAGAATAAGGCTGTAATGTAATAGTCAAGCTGTCTGAATACTTTCTGATCAGATACAGTACGTCCAACCGGCTTCACAACCGCAGACCACGTGTAACCACGCCAGCCCAGGACCTCTCCGGCTTCTTTTCCTGCTTGATCGTCTGAGATTAACCACCCGGACAGCTGATGAAATTGAGGAGTCTGTCTGTGTCTAATAAAGCCCTTTTGTGGGGAAAACTCATTCTGATTGGCTGGGCCTGGCTCCCCATTGGGTGGGTCTGACTCCCAAGTGGGTGGGCAAATGCTCTCCCAGGCCCATCCATGACCGTGCCCCTGCCCAGTCATGTGAACTCCATAGATTAGGGCCTAATGAATTCATTTCAATTGACTGATTTCCTTATATGAACTGTAACTCAGTAAAATCGTTGAAATTGTTCCATGCTGCGTTTACATTTTTGTTCAGTACATATACACACAGTACAAAGATGTTTTAAAGTGACCGGGATTGCGCAATAAAGTTGGGGACATATTTCCATTGTGATCCCTGTAATTTTTTTTTACATAAATACATATACAATTACATAAATACAGACACATTACAGAGATACAGACAAAACATATGCTTGACATCCAGATGAATATGAGGGGGGAGTTAAAGTACAATTCTTACAAGCTTGTTTAGGCTGGTCTGTAGTTTATTCTTTAGACGTTTGGGGCTGCTGGTGAATGTAAATTGTAAATTAGCGCAAGCTAACATGTTATTGTTGTAAATTGCAATGTGTCAGTGTTATTGCATCTGTCCCTACTCAAATAAATAAAATACAAAGAAAATAAATATGTGCCCACTCTGGTATTGGCACATGCTCATAGCAAACAGCTCGCAGATACGGTGCGGGTATAACCTACTATATGATGAGATTATTAAAGGCAAAAGTGCAAGATAATTTTTATTTGTTAAATGGTAGCCAAGCATCAATCCTCATGTCACCAGAATAAGACCCTTTAAGTGTACTTCTTCTGGGTAGGCCTTTTTCCTCCAGTATTTCAGATTTCAGCTTGGAGCTGTCAGTCAGCGTTGTTTGGCTAACCTGGTATTCAGCATTTGCCCTCTCGAGTTGGATCTCACTGTCATATGAGATGCGTGTAATCGGAAAGTTCTTTGGCCACTGTTCGGTTCGGGACGACACAGACTCGAAGGATGATCGTGCCATCCAATGCTATGGAAATGCAGTCGTCAGAGCCATGTGAGGCTGAGTCAGATCCAGTCTCAACAGGGGTACTGGTCAAAGGTGAGTTGGTGTGCTCCTGGATCACCTTCACTGTCCCCAAATCCTGAAGTTCAGAGGTCAGTTCAGAGGTCAGATTGAAGTACTCGTTGTCAAAATCTTTGTCCATGTATTGTAGCCTAATGTTGCCTTTTAACCCCAAGTCACTCGTTATCGTTTCGAGCAGGTCATCAAGCAACTCCGGTTAGCCATTCTGGATGGTTCGTTTTTCAGTGTTTTTCTCCCTGAAGATGACCTTTGCTCCTGCAAAGCCTGCAAGAAACAGAGCACAGACAGAAACAGAGCACAGACAGAAACAGAGCACAGACAGAAACAGAGCACAGACAGTTAGTTGTTATTTGATTGTTACAGTACATCTATCAATTTAGCATTAAACTCATAACGTAGGGCTTCATTGAATCTAATGAAGTAACAATTACAACTTCTCTTGCAATATTATCATTTGGATGATTTCACTCAACTCAAAAGTGGCTTTTGAGAGTCATGATGCTTGCAGTGATGATGCAAAAAATGGCTAGGTATCCCCCCTTACCCCCGTCACTGTCCATTTCTAGATTTTAAACGATGAGAGAAGTGCTTTATGCGAAATAGTTGCTTTATGCTTGCTGTACGTTACGGCATGACACGTCACGAGGGTCAGTTCACGAGGGTCAGTTCTCAACTTTTCTCCAATACTATAGAGCCATTACCATGTCGATCAACGCTTGAATAGAAACCTAGTTCACACCCCCGTTTTTGAAGTCAACACAGTCGTTACAGTCCCATTAGCTTTCTTTGTATGCTCGTTTGAATGTTGTGGTTGCGCACATTTGTACGGAATGGGGTGAGTTTACCTTAGGTAACCCCCTTTCTGCTTATTCATATACAAAATGGATGCAGCTTTGAATGCTTTTATGTGTGGTATGATTGCTAGTTAGCCTATCATAAAACAACGTTTCATAATGTTTAGATTGACAAAGTACCGTAGAATAAATTAATATAATGAAAAGCCTAAAGAATGCATTCCTTCATAACAGTTGGCTATGTGAAAGTGAAACTTATTAAGCCTATACCATATTTATGTGTTGCATACTGTATGTCTGACATACATTCTGATTTAACAATCCTCTTAGAAAGTTGAAATATTATTGTGTCATCCAAGTGTAGGCCTATTCAAATATAACTATTAATAAAATAGGCCATAGAATTAAAACATATATTGAAAAAGCAACTTTCAATTATAAGCTGACTTTCACTTATGAACCAACTTCCACATATGACCCGAGTAAGAAATATGGTAAAAAGAAAAGGCACGCAATATCTGATCACTTAGCCTAAAAATATTCACGCATCTCTGGTCTATATAACTCATGACAATTAGCCTATTGCAGATATGGATAGAGGGCAGGATAGAAAGTCAGACTGCATGTAAACCTGGGAAAATAAACCCACTGAATAAACCACCACCGTGTCCAGTAAAGAAAAACACACAACCCGCCCAAAGCAATAAAATACGTTTGACAACGCTCCCCTATTTTTTAAAATCGTTATTCTCCTTATCGACTGACTTGCTCTTTCTAAACGACAAGTAATAGCAGGCTACTTTATAATATGGAATACCATGTTTTCTTCGAGTGCCAGACTCTGGACACATCACAGAAAGAGAAGATGAACAAGTACTTTGAAATTCGCCGTAATTCCGGTGTCGCAGATTGTGGACCAGTAGAATCAGTTGGTGACAACGTTTACAAGATCGCATTTATTGACCAAAAAGGTATGCAAATGTTTCGGTGAAGTGATCGGATATTGAGTGCCTTTTTTACCATATAGCTTACTCGAAAGTTGGTTGATAAGTGAAAGCCAGTTCACAAGTGCATTTCATAAATACATTATTTATTCTATGGCCTATTTGATTAATATGTTTATTTGAATAGCCCTACTGTTATATAAATAATCAAATATCAAGCATTACTAGCTGGCCAACGCTCTGGTTAAACCAGATGTCCTCAGATAACTCTGGGCCCAGTGTCCTCAGTCAAGTTTAGAGCCTACATGCAATAACATGATTATCCGAAGGACACATAGTTGCCATCACTCAAATACACTCCCCTGTAAACTACAAAATAACATCCTGCAACACTAACGAGCTTAGAGTGCCAAACTATTTCACTGACATTGACCCTTGCATGCACTCCTGCAAAAACAGGAAACACCTGAGACACTGCCAGTCCCCCTATCTCACGCTTCCTTGACACACAAACATTTCATGAGCACGCACACACACACTCCACTCCCCTCTACTGGTCGGGTGCCAAGAGCAGAGGACTCTGCTGTGCACCAATGGGGCTCCTGCTCTGGCTAGAGCAGGCCCGCCTCCAACCTTCACCGACCAGTCAGAAGACAGAACTACAAGAATCAACCTATGTCATTCTATGTACAAAATCCGCTGCACACTCTGTTTAAGCAGCCTTTTCAGCTAACTCCTTCTGAGCTATATGAATAGGTCCGTGCACGCTTAACTGCAAGGACAAGATATCTTTGACTTTAATAAACTGCCTTTTTGCTATACTTGATTCCATTCTGTCCAGCGTCTTGATTTGGTCTCTTTCTCTCGTAGTTAAACATCAACACTACACTTGCATAAAACAATACTATTTAAACTTTCTAGGAGGATTTGTTAAATCAGAATGTTTGTCAGACATATACAACAAATATATATGGTATAGTCTTAAGTTTCACTTTCACATAGACAGGTTACACATGCAGACAGACATGCACAATGTATTGCTTAGGCTTTTCATTAGGCTATATTGATTCATTCTACAGTACTTAATCAATCTGTAGTTACCAATTCTGTAACTAGCAAATACCCTGCTTCTCCCCTGACAATCCCACCTACAGTCATCAATTGGTTTTCCAATTACGATGTTTGGGAGCAGCTACGTCCAGATTTTGCAGGAGAAGCTGTTGCCAGTACTACATTGATCTGAAACAGTGATGAAAGATAAATATATCAATATCAGACAACATGATTACAGTTTGTTTATTGGAGCATTGCACAATGGCATATGCAAAACATCTAAAATTGAATAATTTGATACAAATATAATTATCAAGATTTAGGAAAAAACATCATGATCGTGCATCAAAGTTTTGTTGTTAAACCACACAGGGGACCTTGGTCTCAAATTTCAGTCTGCCCTCTAAAATCCAGGATCCTGGGAACTACATTGTATGGAGATCAGCGGAGTTGTTGACATAGTGGACCCGTTCGCTGGCGAAACAACGACCACACTTCTTCCTTGGGGCCACACCATGATCCTTATATAACTGTATCACTGCGGTCAGTTATCCATAGATATTCTGAAACCAGAAAATATATTTTTAAAAACATGTTTTTAATATGTGGTAAAAGGCAGTTCCTGTATTTATATTGATACATCCTACTACTAATTATTTCTTAAATACCTCATTAACTCTTTTTATGCTGTTGAAGCCCCAGCAATAACATTAAAACAAAGTTATATTAATCTCACAAAAACTTGCCGACAGAGATGGCCGCCTCGCTTCGCGTTCCTAGGAAACTATGCATTTCTTTTTTTTTTTTACGTGTTATTTCTTACATTGGTACCCCAGGTCATCTTAGGTTTCATTACATAGAGTCGAGAAGAACTACTGAATATAAGAGCAGCGTCAACTCACCATCAGTACGATCAAGAATATGACTTTCGCGCAGCGGATCCTGTGTTCTGCCTTTCATCCAGGACAACGGAATGGATCCTAGCCGGCGACCCAAAAAAACGACTTCGTAAAAGGGGGAAACGAAGCGGTCTTCTGGTCAGGCTCCGGAGACGGGCACGTCGCGCGCCACTCCCTAGCATTCTAATCGCCAATGTCCAGTCTCTTGACAACAAGGTTGATGAAATCCAAGCAAGGGTAGCATTCCAGAGGGACATCAGAGACTGTAACGTTCTTTGCTTCATGGAAACATGGCTCACTGGAGAGACGCTATCGGAGTCGGTGCAGCCAGCTGGTTTCTCCACGCATCGCGCCGACAGAAACAAACATCTTTCTGGTAAGAAGAGGGGCGGGGGCGTATGCTTCATGGTTAACGAGACGTGGTGTGGCCACAACAACATACAGGAACTCAAGTCCTTCTGTTCACCTGATTTAGAATTCCTCACAATCAAATGTCGACCGCATTATCTACCAAGGGAATTCTCTTCGATTATAATCACAGCTGTATATATTCCCCCCCAAGCAGACACATCGATGGCTCTGAACAAACTTTTTTTGACTCTTTGCAAACTGGAATCCATATATCCTGTGGCTGCATTCATTGTAGCTGGGGATTTTAACAAGGCTAATCTGAAAACAAGACTCCCTAAATTGTATCAGCATAACGATTGCGCAACCAGGGCTGGAAAAACCTTGGATCATTGCTATTCTAACTTCCGCGACGCATATAAGGCCCTGCCCCGCTCTCCTTTCAGAAAAGCTGACCACGACTCCATTTTGTTGATCCCTGCCTACAGACAGAAACTAAAACAAGAAGCTCCCGCGCTGAGGTCTGTTCAACGCTGGTCCGACCAATCTGATTCCACACTCCAAGACTGCTTCCATCACGTGGACTGGGATATGTTTCGTATTGCATCAAACAACAACATTGACGAATACGCTGATTCGGTGAGCGAGTTCATTAGAACGTGCGTTGAAGATGTCGTTCCCATAGCAACGATTAAAATATTACTAAACCAGAAACCGTGGATTGATGGCAGCATTCGCGTGAAACAAGGTGACCGAATACAAACAGTGTAGCTATTCCCTCCGCAAGGCAATCAAACAAGCTAAGCGTCAGTACAGAGACAAAGTAGAATCTCAATTCAACGGCTCAGACACAAGAGGTATGTGGCAGGGTCTACAGTCAACCACGGATTACAAAAAGAAAACCAGCCCCGTCACGGACCAGGATGTCTTGCTCCCAGGCAGACTAAATAACTTTTTTGCTCGCTTTGAGGACAATACAGTGCCACTGACACGGCCTGCAACCAAAACATGCGGACTCTCCTTCACTGCAGCCGACGTGAGGAAAACATTTAAACGTGTTAACCCTCGCAAGGCTGCGGGCCCAGACGATATCCCCAGCCGCGCCCTCAGAGCATGCACAGACCAGCTGGCTGGTGTGTTTACGGACATATTCAATCAATCCCTATCCCAGTCTGTTGTTCCTTCATGCTTCAAGAGGGCCACCATTGTTCCTGTTCCCAAGAAAGCTAAGGTAACTGAGCTAAACGACTACCGCCCCGTAGCACTCACTTCCGTCATCATGAAGTGCTTTGAGAGACTAGTCAAGGACCATATCACCTCCACCCTACCTGACACCCTAGACCCACTCCAATTTGCTTACCGCCCAAATAGGTCCACAGACGATGCAATCTCAACCACACTGCACACTGCCCTAACCCATCTGGACAAGAGGAATACCTATGTGAGAATGCTGTTCATTGACTACAGCTCGGCATTCAACACCATAGTACCCTCCAAGCTCGTCATCAAGCTCGAGACCCTGGGTCTCGACCCCGCCCTGTGCAACTGGGTACTGGACTTCCTGACGGGCCGCCCCCAGGTGGTGAGGGTAGGCAACAACATCTCCTCCCCGCTGATCCTCAACACTGGGGCCCCACAAGGGTGCGTTCTGAGCCCTCTCCTGTACTCCCTGTTCACCCACGACTGCGTGGCCACGCACGCCTCCAACTCAATCATCAAGTTTGCGGACGACACAACAGTGGTAGGCTTGATTACCAACAACGACGAGACGGCCTACAGGGAGGAGGTGAGGGCCCTCGGAGTGTGGTGTCAGGAAAATAACCTCACACTCAACGTCAACAAAACTAAGGAGATGATTGTGGACTTCAGGAAACAGCAGAGGGAACACCCCCCTATCCACATCGATGGAACAGTAGTGGAGAGGGTAGCAAGTTTTAAGTTCCTCGGCATACACATCACAGACAAACTGAATTGGTCCACTCACACAGACAGCATTGTGAAGAAGGCGCAGCAGCGCCTCTTCAACCTCAGGAGGCTGAAGAAATTCGGCTTGTCACCAAAAGCACTCACAAACTTCTACAGATGCACAATCGAGAGCATCCTGGCGGGCTGTATCACCGCCTGGTACGGCAACTGCTCCGCCCTCAACCGTAAGGCTCTCCAGAGGGTAGTGAGGTCTGCACAACGCATCACCGGGGGCAAACTACCTGCCCTCCAGGACACCTACACCACCCGATGTCACAGGAAGGCCATAAAGATCATCAAGGACATCAACCACCCGAGCCACTGCCTGTTCACCCCGCTATCATCCAGAAGGCGAGGTCAGTACAGGTGCATCAAAGCTGGGACCGAGAGACTGAAAAACAGCTTCTATCTCAAGGCCATCAGACTGTTAAACAGCCACCACTAACATTGAGTGGCTGCTGCCAACACACTGACACTGACTCAACTCCAGCCACTTTAATAATGGGAATTGATGGGAAATGATGTAAATATATCACTAGCCACTTTAAACAATTCTACCTTATATAATGTTACTTACCCTACATTATTCATCTCATATGCATACGTATATACTGTACTCTATATCATCGACTGTATCCTTATGTAATACATGTATCAACTATGCCACTTTGTTTACATACTCATCTCATATGTATATACTGTACTCGATACCATCTACTGTCTCTTGCCTATGCTGCTCTGTACCATCACTCATTCATATATCCTTATGTACATATTCTTTATCCCCTTACACTGTGTACAAGACAGTAGTTTTGGAATTGTTAGTTAGATTACTTGTTGGTTATTACTGCATTGTCGGAACTAGAAGCACAAGCATTTCGCTACACTCGCATTAACATCTGCTAACCATGTGTATGTGACAAATAAAATTTGATTTTATTTTATTTAGTACCCATAGCAATATGTTGGTAGTTCCCTTAGCAATATGTTGGTAGTTCCCATAGCAATGTGTTGGTAGTTCCCATAGCAATGTGTTGGTAGTACCCATAGCAATACGTTGGTAGTTCCCATAGCAATACGTTGGTAGTTCCCATAGCAATACGTTGGTAGTTCCCATAGCAATATGTTGGTAGTTCCCATAGCAATGTGTTGGTAGTACCCATAGCAATATGTTGGTAGTTCCCATAGCAATACGTTGGTAGTTCCCATAGCAATACGTTGGTAGTTCCCATAGCAATACGTTGGTAGTACCCATAGCAATATGTTGGTAGTACCCATAGCAATGTGTTGGTAGTACCCATAGCAATATGTTGGTAGTTCCCATAGCAATACGTTGGTAGTTCCCATAGCAATACGTTGGTAGTACCCATAGCAATATGTTGGTAGTACCCATAGCAATGTGTTGGTAGTACCCATAGCAATACGTTGGTAGTTCCCATAGCAATACGTTGGTAGTACCCATAGCAATATGTTGGTAGTTCCCATAGCAATACGTTGGTAGTACCCATAGCAATGTGTTGGTAGTACCCATAGCAATATGTTGGTAGTTCCCATAGCAATGTGTTGGTAGTACCCATAGCAATACGTTGGTAGTACCCATAGCAATACGTTGGTAGTACCCATAGCAATTAGTTGGTAGTTCCCATAGCAATACGTTGGTAGTACCCATAGCAATACGTTGGTAGTACCCATAGCAATACGTTGGTAGTTCCCATAGCAATACGTTGGTAGTACCCATAGCAATACGTTGGTAGTACCCATAGCAATACGTTGGTAGTACCCATAGCAATATGTTGGTAGTACCCAACTCGCTAACAATCATCAGATCGCTCTATTGTTCCTCTAATCACTCTGACATCAATGCAAATACAATCAAAAAATCACATCAAACACATCAAAACAGTATGTGCTTTGTTAGGGTTGCGTCAATTCGAATCTGGTAACAGAACAAGTTATAACACTGAGTCACTGATTGTACTCTATGTACTTTTATTAGCTAAGCAATAAATGGCAAATGCAACTTTCGTATAAACGGGCTCACTGTAATACCACGCAGGGCAGAACAGGGAGCTGACAGCTGTTCTTATACTGTGATAGGCCAACAGACGGGTTGGAACTATGTCTATCACAGTAGAGGCTGAGCGTGGTTTAGACTTGCTCAGCCTATCGCAGGCGCTCAGGCTGGTCCCCGCCTCTTGGTGCTTCTTGGAGTCCTCCCTCCGTCGATGTATAGATTCCTACTGTTCTGGTATCCCCCCTTAGTTATAACAGTTGCTCAGTTCCTGCTATTGTGTTGTTCAGTATTTTTCCATCTCAGTTAAACCTCGTGATGACCACCCCTCTCTATGCCTGCTTAACCACAACTTTGTAAGATACAGCAAGTCACACCATGTGCTCAATATTGTCACATACAAACACAAGGACAAAGCATCTGCTGGGCTGTTGTCTACAGTTTTGCAACATGCAGGTCACACCATGTTACTCAGTTCTTGTCACACACACAAACGGGCAAGTAAGATGTAGCAAGCAGTTGTTTTATCTCATGATGATGCTCAAGTGCACAAATGCAGATACCTCACACAGCCAACATCAGATAATATTTAATCATATATATGGTATTGTCTATAATGTAAAACACAGAATCCCACATGTTTGAAAAACTAATCTCACTGTGATTGATCACTTTGAAGAAAGAAGTTCAATGACAGGTTGAAACTGAATGGAAAACATGGATGTTGTTTCAAAGCCTAACACAATGAAATGGACAGCGCTATCTAAGGTGATGACGAATTAAACAACAACCTTATGCTATTAGAGCTTATGCATACATATAAACCTATATCTGAGCCCAAGCCTGAAAAAGAAACGTGAATTAAAATAATGTTTGTGCTGTTATACATAGCCTACCACATATTATGCATGACAGAATAGCATTTTAAAACAGATGGACATAACTGGTCTATCCTATACGAATTCAGAGTTAGCCAACAATTAAAGGGAATGTGTACAGGATTTTGAATATCCTAGTAATCGTTTTTTTCCCCTTTCTTCATGATTAATAGGCTTACGCATTACGATTAGCTACAGAATATCTCACCACCGTGCGTTTCCGTCTCTTCCCCTCTCCCCATCATTCCGTTCTTGAGCACGCACAGAGAGGGGCTGTAAACAGTCTAATTAAATATATTTCGTTGTTAAAACATGTTACTATCAATGTTCTTAACAGATTTAACTTGGTTCCCCAAATTAAGCACCGGGTAGCTGCAGGAAAAGGGTTGGAGAGCCCACTGGGTAGCTGCAGGAACAGGGTTGGAGAGCCCATAGTATTCAGAGTTTAGGCAGAATATCACCTGTCGTGCAGCAAGAGGCAGCATTCCCCTCAAACAGTGGTTGTTGTGTGTGTGAAATAACCGGAATAGCAGGAAGTGGCCCCCATTCGCTATTCGAGTGCATACAGATTACATTTATTTCCCCCCTCCTAAAGTCATTTTACATTTGGGTAAAGACAGATTAAACTGAGATTAGTCTGATGGGAGAAAATGTGATCAGGCAAGGAACAAAGCGCCAAGTTTTTTTGCGACTTTCTAAAATCATCAATTGCCTATAGTCGCATCATGCAGCCCATTACCGTTTTGATTTCTAAGACATTCTAAGGTTCAAACCATATAACTCTATAGGTATTGTTTGAAATTTTCACTTTTACTCCCAACATATAGCCACTTCATATGCGAACACGATCCGACATGGAAAAAACATCATATTAAATTCAATTATGTTCCTCGAACTATAAAATCAGCCTTTTGAATGTCAATACCCAGCTGACACATTTTCAGGACGGCCACATTACTATTTGCAATATATATCCCTTGATTTTTACAAAACTATAAAAATGAAAAATAGATGCAAAATATATATATTTTTAAACATTTTGACAAGCAGCTATGTTGGACAAGCAGCTATTCTACAGTGGTATAGAACTGACTGGTGTCTACATAGTTATTAGTCAGATGTTGAAACACACGTTGCCATCAATCAATGGTTTCAGGTATATATCATCTATTTAGAGTTATTGAAAGGTATGAAAAGGTTTTCTGCTTTGCGATAAAGACGCTTAGCATCCTCGAAGACAGCATTGGCTGCTTCCTCTGCTGCCTCCTGTACTGTCTCTGCCTCCTCTGCTGCAGTAGCTCCTACTATCCCTCCTCTTACTCCTCCTGCTGCTGCTGCCATCCCAACGACAACTCCTGCAGCTATGCCTACCCCTGCACCTATCCCTGAACCCACTCCCACCCCTGACTCTAGTGTAAGTACTGGTCCTGCTACCTCCGCCACAGCTGCTGGCCCTATTGTCATTGAAGCTGCTATATGACTTTTGACTAAATTGATCAATGGTTGTGTAGCGAGTGAGAGTGGAATCATTATCGCCAGTATTACGCCAAATAGAGCTCCTATCACTGCACCTGTTGCTATCCCTGACAATTTGATCAGGAGTTTCTTCCTCGCTCTTTTCTTGGCTTGTTTTCTCATCTCTTCCTCTGACATCTGGCCTTTTAACTCCTTCCTAAGACCCTCTATCTCTGCTTGTATTAATCTCTCTGCCTCTTGGAGCATCTCGTTGGTGTAGAACCCTCCTCCGTTATCTCTCACCATCTTCTCTATGGTGTTGAGTAACTCTGCTACTTGGTACTGGTTGCTGTACGGACCCTGCTGATTGGTGTTCCAGTATTTGTTGTCGATGACGTGACAGCGGCCTCCACATTTCTCCACAAGCTTGTTCAGTTCAGCATTCTGTTGGACAAACTTCTCAACGGTCAAACCATTGAGCTGGTCACCATGAGTGAAGAGGACTGTAGCATATTTGAAGGCCTCTGGTGAAAAATACGTCTCGATTTTCGCTACAGCTTCGTTCTCGTGGACTGTGTACCGTTCCACTTTCAGTACAATGAGAAAGGCATGCGGTCCTGGAGCACACTCTGTTATACATTTAACTATTTTAGGTTTCAGCTCCTCTTCAGGGATGTCAGTGTCAAAGAATCCAGGTGTGTCAATCAGGGTGATGTTTCTCCCTTTGATGTTCTTGGTATGAGCTTTACATTTCTGTGTTGAGGAGGTGGAGGAACTGTCTACGAGGAACACATCATCTTGTCCGAAGATGGTGTTTCCAGCACTGCTTTTACCTCCTCCGGTTTTCCCCAGCAGCACAATCCTGATGTCTATAGGGAGGGTTCAGAATTATAACTTGAAATGGATCAATCATATAGTAATAATGTATTTGATTTAAAGGTGGGGGTGAAGTGTTGTAACTCACCTTGCTCTGGTCGAGTGCCTAATACAAACCCTCTGAGATGCAAAGCATTCTGGGCAGTCTGAAAAGCCTGTAGATTAGAACAAACAATACAACTGCTATGAAGGACTGTAACTGTTATTATTGAAAAAAAAACTATAATTATGGATGTATGACAGTATTATTGAATGGCTGGCTGAAATAGTGAAGTTAAAGGATTTTTCCCCAATGCATTGAGTGAGCCTTTTTTCAAAGGTCTCTGCTCACCTTGGTAGAATCTCTGTCATTGGGATGGACGACAATGCGGACAAGGAAGGGGGTTCTGCTTGCTCGATTCTGTTCATACCTACGGATCTCTTCTAGCAGAACCTGCGTTGCCACGTTGTGAGGGAACTGGAGAACCTCACCAGTTCCAACTACAGGGAACGCAATGGAACGGAAGCCCCGGTTCTCACAAGAGGTCAGAATTTTCCTCACACCCTGCCTCAGAGCCTGAGAGAGGACCGGAGGTCAAGGGTTAATGGAGGATCAATGGTCACAACACACACACATAAAGGGACACACCTGTACTGCTGGTCCTTGGGGGTTGTTGTCCCAGTGTGCACATCTGAGGAAGAAGACACGGCCAGAGCTGAGACCAGACAGTCCCTCCACCAGAACGTTCTCACCAGGTGCAGTCCGTCCCCCTGATTCCCTCAGAAATGCTGTCATCAGCGCCAGTCCAGCTGCATCCAACAAGACATTACCCACTCGGGAGGAGAGAGGGTCACTGCCAACCATGGGGGACACCAGGGCATCCACCTTCAGAGAAAAAGAGATGGAAAAAAAGAGAGAACATTGAGTCAGTATGAAGTCAACCTAATTCACAGAATGTTGTTGAATCAAGGCTGTGGCCATGTCAGTGTGTCTCTCTCTCACCTCCTGTTTCTCTATGGTTCCCTGGATGATCTCCACCTGGACACAGACCTCTGGAGCAGCTGTTCCCCTGGCGGAGGCAGCAGTGGTGTCTCTCTGAGGAGCATGTGTAGTGGTAGTGGTAGTGGTGGTGCTGGACTCTACCTCCCATCCAGGAAACTCCCCCTTCCCCTGTAACAGCCTATCACAGGCCACCTGCATGGCTCTCACTGCCTCTCCACTCACATCAATCAGAGTGACCTTGGTAAGGATGTGCTGTTTCCTCCCAAAGTCCCTCACTGCAGAGACTATGGCCTCAGAACACACCTTCAGAGGAACACCGAATATCCCCGAGCTGATGCAGGGCATGGCCAGGGTCTGGAATTCCATGATCTCTGCCAGATCCAGGACTGACTTTACTGTCTTCTCCAGCAGAGGGCGCTCATTCCCACCTACGCTGCCCCCTACTGGTCCCACTGCATGCAGCAGCATCTTACAAGGCAGATTCCCTCCTGTAGTCTCTACCACTGTACCTGTGGGCACTCTCCCTATCTGCCTAACCAGATCCCTGCTGGCCCGCTGTACCTCAGGCCCCCCCGCCCGGCTCAGAGCTGCAGCCACGCCCCCAGCATGATCAAGGTCCTCATTGGCTGCATTCACCAGTGCGTCCGCCTGTTCCTTGGTGATGTCACCTTGACACACCACTACCTGCAGTCCCAGACGGAGGCGGTAGCTGGTGGCTGCGACCATCTCCTCCCGTATTAATCCGGTTCCTGCTTCGCTGACCATGCCATCCTGATTCTGTTGATGGTGTCTCATGACTCTTACACTGGACCTGCCCATCAGAAAGGCCCCAATCTCCTCCCTTAGCTCCTGAACCTCCTTCATGTGGCCCAGCAGCTGCACTCTACACCCAGGACCATATCTGGCCACCACCCTGCATCTGCTCTGGTTCATCTCCTTCACCTTCGTCTCAAATGTAGATTTCAGTTCAGCCAGAAGGGCACCTTTGGGCACGTCAATCTTCTCCTCCCCAAACTCCCTCAGCAGATCCTTCTCAGCCTGGTCCAGTTTCCCAGAGGAGAGGGAGAACAGACGGAGCTCTGTGTCCCCCAGCTCTACCTCCACATTGTGTCCCAACCCCAGCAGACTGCTCAGGTTCCCAGGCCTCCCATACTCATCCCTCAGGAAGGACAGGAGGTGGGGGGACACCTCAGGCACCACCCGCTTCAGCACCAGAGAGATCTTATCCGTAACCAACTTTCTGGCTGTCTGGACTTCATTTGCGTAGCCATGCAGGACCAGCTGAGCTGAGTCAAGGCGCGTCACCCTCACCCCTGGAACAACCTCACCTAGATCCTTCTCTATCACTTCACCTAGAAGAAGGAGCTGGACCTGTCCCAGATGACAGGTGGTGCTGATCTTCTCCTGCTTCCCTGTGCTCAGACGATGGAGTACATGTTCTTGACCA
The DNA here is from genome assembly GCF_013265735.2 of Oncorhynchus mykiss. Lineage (NCBI taxonomy): Eukaryota > Metazoa > Chordata > Actinopteri > Salmoniformes > Salmonidae > Oncorhynchus > Oncorhynchus mykiss. Next base: position 14,354,859 of record NC_048573.1, read on the forward strand.
CCAGGTGGAGATGTCTCGACCGGGAGGGAGTGGTGACTCTAGATTTGGAAAACAATCAAATCAAATCAAATTGTATTGGTCACATACACATGGTTTGCAGATGTTAATGCGAGTGTAGCGAAATGCTTATGCTTCTTGTTCCAACAGTGCAGTAATATCTAACAAGTAATCGAACAATTTCCCAACAACTACCTAATACACACAAATCTAAAAGAGGCGAATGAGAATATGGACATAAATATATGGATGAGCGATGGCTGAGCAGCATAGGTAAGGTGCAATAGATGGTATAAAATACAGTATATACACATATGAGTAATGTAAGATATGTCAACATTATTAAAGAGGTATTGTTTAAACTGACTAGTGATCCATTTGTTAAAGTGGCCAGTGATTGGGTCTCCATGTAGGCAGCAGCCTCTCTGAGTTAGTGATTGCTGTTTAGCAGTCTGATGGCCTTGAAATAGAAGCTGTTCTTCAGTCTTTCTGCCCCTGCTTTGATGCACCTGTACTGACCTCGCCTTCTGGATGATAGTGGGGTGAACAGGCAGTGGCTCGGGCGGTTATTGTCTTTGATTATCTTTATTGCCTTACAAGTAAGTATTTGCAGGGTAATTACACTGTGATAATGAATACAATACTTTATTACTTTTCTACTTAAGTAGGTTTATGGATGTATTATTAAAAGGTAATCCGTCCAGCTGATTGTGGGAAATCTGATGATTCTACATTAAAGCGACTAGGTTGGTATTTTTCAGTTTACTTTAACATGGTTTCATTTAGTTAAAATGACTCTTCCCGCAATATTACAAAACCACACATTTATACCTCACAAACTGGCAAACGTCCAAGTGTGGGATCACAGTGCAAATACAACAAAAGTGCATTGTGGTCATGGTGATATGTGACTCACTGTATAGGTGTGTCTATATAGTCTGGCCTCACCTGACTACTGACTGGGGAGGTTGTTGTGGGTGGCGGCTCCAGGCTGTCTCTCAGAGTGAGGAAGAGAGGTCCTCCAGGCATCTCCAAAACATGATTAGGTTTCTGAAGTACCCTCTCCTGGACTGGAAGAGTTACAGACTCATAATGAGTTGTTGTTGTCATGTAGTTGTAGTAATAACAATACCAACAATGATAATAACAACACGTTTTACTATTTAGTAAGTGTAGCGTAGGCCATCATTGTAAATAAGAATTTGTTCTTAACAGACTTGCCTAGTTAAATAAAGGTTAAATAAGTAAATAAATAAAAGTAAGCATTTAGCATTTAGTCCAGGATTTGAAGAGTTAAAGGCTACATAGGCTAGAGGAGTTGTGCTATAATCTCTAAAGTACTATACTGTAGGTACATCTTTAAAGTTAATAATTCATTTTAAAAGTTATTACAACAACATGTTTCTTCTTTTTTAGATTGATAAAGTACTGTAGAATGAATCGATATAATGAAAAGCCAAAGTAATACATTTTTGCCTGTCCGCATAAGCGGATGTTGATGTTGAAAAACAAACGTTCAGTTATGAAACGAGTTTGGCAAGACTAGGTTACATGGTAGAAAAACACTCAATTTTCAATCCCTTAGCCTAAACATTTTCATACCTGTCTGGTCAATAAATGCGATCTTGTAGACTTTGTCACCAACTGATTCTACTGGTCCACAATCTCCGCCACCGGATTTACGTTTAATTCCAAAGTACCTTTTTATCATATTTTTCTGTGGTGGGTCCAGAGTCTGGCACTCGAAGAAAACAGGGTATTTGAAAACGTCCATATTATAAAGTAGCCTGGCTATTATTTGTCGTTGACCCTAATAGAAATAGCAAGTTAGTCGATCGAGGAGAATATAGACTACACTGCTGCCAACATATCCCCATGCACACACCGATTCCTATTATTATTATTTTTTAAATCAGATTTACTTGATGAACTTTAGATATTGTCCGCCCTGGCCTTGAGTTGGCCGGAAATATATACGTCTATTATTGGTTCAGATTAAGTCCGTCCAGACCATCCCAAATCAATGTCTGTGGACGTGCGGCATTTTTGAGAGGAATCGTATAGGTAGGCGTATTTTCAGCCGGTGTAAATTGATTGTCCATACGTAAATTGTTAGGTCGCCATGGGTGAAACATGAAACGTAACGCTTTAAGTAGATCAGTAAACGTACAAACCATATGTTACGACTATGAATTTACATTTACACGTTCAATTCGTACTTTACATCTCCCTTTACTCGGTTATATATATTTTTTTATAGTCAGGAATGTGGCATCTGCAAAGGACATGAACCGAAAGTAGCTAGTCGAAGTTAGCTAGCCACTCAAGCAACTCTAGGCTACGTTAGTTGCTTTGCAACTTTCGGTTTCATTTCCAACAGAAAAGTCTAGAGCTCGTTTTACAACGGCATTCGATATCGACGTTATACCAGTAGATGGCGTAGTATTGGCTTGGGCCTTCAGCAAATGACTTATGTCAGAATGATGCTATAAAGACAGAAGAACATTGGATAGAATAACCGCTTGAGCTGCAAAATAGAAAGTAAATATGATTTATGCTTATTCCACTATATAAATATGCCATTCGGTGTGTTATCTAATGGCTATATAATTGCATAATTTATGTTCATAGCAGCGTGGGGTTAATGTGGTGATTATGTAACCTAATGAATCACACCTTTTCCAGTATTTGGGAGCACGGACTGTAGGCCTTATATTATGATTTTTTTCCCTATTGTATTTGTGAATTCCACTCTGTATGTAGGCTTCTTATAGTCATTTGCGTTGCACAACCCCACCAAGCATTACATTTTTTATTGAACCTTTATTTAACTAGGCAAGTCAGTTAACCCCCTGGAGTCTAAGGGCCCGGGGCTGGGTTTCTACTTATCTAACATATTGAATTATTTGGTAATACCGAGGATCATTTAGCCATTAGATTTACCATCCCGTAGGTATAAAACATAGATTGAAACGTTTTTGGGATGAAATATACTGCTATTATCCCATAGAAACACATTGAATAACAGATTCATACATGGAAAAAGGATAGTCAAAAAAGAAATCAAAAGGAAGTTTGTTTTGAATTATCTGTCCTATCTATATTGTGTATATAAATATATATATATGTGTTTGTGAGTGTCTCATCTTTCCATAGAGGAGTCATAATAGTTTGTAGCCCAAACCATTCGGACGCGAGAAGACCAAATTTCAAAATGTCTCCTGGTCTGACAAACACCTCTGTAGCTCTGCTACCTTTCACCGCAGATGCAGAAGGCCGACATCGGCGGATTGAGACTCTCTAGCATTAACCGACAGATTTTGATGGGGATTTTATGATTATGCTAATATCATTTTTTCACACGGACATTGACTATCTTTTCAAATGAAGGGTCGTATTCCTGCCCTATAAAAAACAGGAATTAAACATTTTAGTGCATGATAACATTGCAACTGTTAACTCCTATGTTTGCCATGAGATCTTGTTATTCTCCCTTATGTATTTCTTTGTGATAATTGCCACTGCTGTATCTTTGTAACCCCTGCCAACAGACGTAATGCAACGTATGACTGATTAACACTATTGAACTGGAAATGTGTCTCATGTTCCTTTCAGTCTATAGTTCAGGTCAGTGGTTAACCAGCACAAACATCTAGTTCCACTAATAGCTAGTCTAGACATCTTTCACAAAAAAATATGTTACATATGGATAGGCACGAAATACAATTTAATTTGATCAATCAAATCAAAATCCAACTATAATTGTCACATCCTTTGTAAACATGATCAAGACAAAGGAGATGATTGTGGACTACAGAGAAAGTAGGACCGAGCACGCTCCCATTCTCATCGACGGGGGCTGTAGTGGATCAGGTTGAGAGCCTCAAGTCCTTGGTGTCCACATCAACAACAAACTGTCATGGTCCAAATACACCAAGACAGTTGTGAAGAGGGCACGACAACGCCTATTCCCCTTCAAGAGACTGAAAAGATTTGTCATGGGTCCTCAGATCTTCAAAAAGTTATACAGCTGCACAATCGAGAGCATCCTGACTGGTACTGCTTGCCATGCAGTAGCAGAGAGAACAGTCTATGACTAGGGTGGCCAGAGTCCTTGGCAATTTTTTGGGCCTTCTGACACCACCTGGTATAGAGGTCCTGGATGGCAGGGAGTTCTCTAGCACCTTGCGGTCGAATGCCAAGCAGTTGCCATACCAAGCGGTGCTGCAGCCAGTCCAGATGCTCTCAATGGTGCTGCTATTGAACTTTTTAAGGATCTGTGGGCCCATGCCAAGTTTTTTCAGCCTCCTTACAGGGAAGAGGCATTGTCTTGCCCTTTTCCCGACTGTGTTGGTGTGTTTGGACCATGACAGGTCCTTAGAGATGCGGACACTAAGAAACTTGAAGCTCTCGACCCGCTCCAGTACAGCCCCGTCTTGTCCGGCCCTTCTCCGTTCAGCCCTCCGTTTCCTCTAAATATGTCTAAATCCCACCGGCGAACTCATGGGACTTTTCTGCTTTTCATGTCTTGGCCACTAGTGGGAGATGCATTGTTCTTATTCTGCATTAGGCTACCAGGAACATTGAAGGGTGGGTCAGCCAGGACCCTTCACCGGGATTCTGGAAACGGTTTTAGACACAACATGGATCATAGCTGCAGCCACCACTTCCAGACAACCACCTCTTCCAGTCAGCCACCTCTTCCAGTCAGCCACCTCTTCCAGTCAGCCACCTCTTCCAGTCAGCCACCTCTTCCAGTCAGCCACCTCTTCCAGTCAGCCACCTCTTCCAGTCAGCCACCTCTTCCAGTCAGCCACCTCTTCCAGTCAGCCACCTCTTCCAGTCAGCCACCTCTTCCAGTCAGCCACCTCTTCCAGTCAGCCACCACTTCCAGTCAGCCACCTCTTCCAGTCAGCCACCTCTTCCAGTCAGCCACCTCTTCCAGTCAGCCACCTCTTCCAGTCAGCCACCTCTTCCAGTCAGCCACCTCTTCCAGTCAGCCACCTCTTCCAGTCAGCCACCTCTTCCAGTCAGCCACCACTTCCAGACAACCACCTCTTCCAGTCAGCCACCTCTTCCAGTCAGCCACCTCTTCCAGTCAGCCACCTCTTCCAGTCAGCCACCACTTCCAGACAACCACCTCTTCCAGTCAGCCACCACTTCCAGTTCAACTTGAGTTAGTGGTCTATTGAAAATATAGAAAAATACATGTTTTAAATGTCTGAGAAACTGCCCTGTCGGTGGATTATAAGATGAAGTGTTGGCATTCAACATTCATTAATTGGAAAGGGGCGACATTTCCCCAGCCCCGTCCCTCAGCTGTAAATCTAAACTAATGTTGTGGACTGTGATGCACATTGTCAAAAGTCCCACGGGTGTGCTTTTATTATTTCACAAAGCTTTGATAATTAGCTGTGTGAGTGTATAGCCGAATGCAGATTTAATGCAGGCTACTGTTTAAGCAATTAATATCCAGTAGATACTGTTGATAAATGCTTTAGAGAACTAAAACTAACTTAGGTTGACAATTTTAAGGAGACAAGGTCTTTCTACATAATTATAGGGTGAAGCCACGATGATAGGATTAATCATGAAACGGTTTAAAATTCTCTGCAGTCTGTTGTCCTCTTCTTGATGCCAATCCTTCCTGTTTCTCCAATTAAAGTATCAGTCTCTTCTTTGAGTGTCTTTCCCAGATGTTTTTAGAATAATTACCACATGTTTTGATGTTTCTATGACAATCAATTCAAAGGTTATTGCGAACAAGAGATTTAATGGCAAATGTCTGTTGAATGTCTAATACAACCTACTTTACCTGTCATTAAAAGGAGAGAAGACCACTAAGTCTGGCCATGTGGAGAAGAGGAGCTATAGTGAGGGGCTAAAGTTTCTCCTGTGTCGGTGAGTGTAGCTATTAGTTAGGTTTGAACATCTTAGCGATACGATGTGTTCTATACAGCTGTCAACATTTTACAATGAAAAAGACAATTACTAAATTCTATAATCATTAACCAGATTACTCCGGATACCAGACTTCGATAACTCAGTTTTAGAATGTTGTAATTTAGTAGAATGAATCTAAATATCTATTGATATTCAGAATTGACTTTGTTTAGACATCCAGCCTGTGTTGTAGATTAATGACCAGGGACATCTTCAAAGGCACGGTATTTATTTATTCACAGTCTTGATTTATAGGATCCTTCCCCCTATATGAATGATATGTCAAGTGATGAACTTTGAACTGATAACTTGGGATTTTATGGAAAAACTGCACGTCATGTGAAAATGACAGTTTATTAAATATTCTACAGCTGTAATGTCATCAATCCAATCAAACTTTATTTATATAGCACATTTCTAACAACAAATGTATTTCAAGGTGTTCAAAGTCATGCATTGAAGGGAATGTGCAACTTAACATCGTTCCTCTTGGCAAGTCTCAATAGGTGATCAGGCGATTCTCTCTACCACATGTGAATGCTTCCGTGGAGCTCATTAGTGTAGCCATGCAGCCTATTTTGGAGGTTCACAATATCGGCTGTACAGATGTGGAATACAAGTGGAGGAAGCCAGCCATGCCAACCCAGGTGCAGTCAGTGGAGGACCTGTACACGGCTGAAGACTACAACCGTCTGTCCCAAGAGCCCAGAGAGGAGGATCTTCAGATTCAGTGAAATGGCATGTCTACTTGAACCTGAGTCAGAACAACCGCTACTCTCCCCGTCATCCCTGTCTGTAGCAGACATTATTAAAAAACAAGTGCACCTGGGGCATACAGGCATCCTGGCTGGCATGGCTCTGTTGGTGGAGCAGCAGGAGCCTGGATATGCAGGAGTCAGGGCTTTCGGTCACGGGGTCTGGGATCCTGGGTGCCTCATCGATTGGCCTGGTGGGCACCACAGCAGTGGTGGAGGTCAAGTGTCCCCACGGAGCAAGAGACCTTACCATTGACAAGGCAGTGAAGTCAAAGAATTTATATATGAAGGAGGGAGGGTCTTACAGCCTCTGTGAAGACCATCCTTACTGGCACCAGGTCCAAGGTCAGCTCCACATCACTGGAAGGGACACCTGCTTCTTCATTTGTGTGGACCACCAAAGCCTCCATCACCACCTCCATCACCATCCCTATCAACGTGACGACATCTGACAGACTCATATTGCTACCCCTGTCAGTACCTGTTTTCGGGGAAGACAAGGGACCAAAAATATTCCACATAGTCTTCCGGAACAGCCGATGCTCTCATTCATGTTTCAGTGTTATTTGCCTCGAAGGGAGCATAGAAGTAGTAGTCTACCAGCTCGGTCTGGTAGACTTGTGTCACTGGGCAGCTCTCAGCGGTGTTTCCCTTTTGTAGTCTGTAATGGTTTGCAAGCCCTGTCACATCCGACGAGCATCAGAGCCGGTGTAGTACGATTCGATCTTAGTCCTGTATTGACGGTTTGATGGTTCGTCGGAGGGCATAGCGGGATTTCTTATAAGCTACAGGGTTAGAGTCCCGCTCCTTGAAAGCGGCAGCTCTAGCCTTTAGCTCAGTGCGGATGTTGCCTGTAATCCATGGTTTCTGGGTGGGGTATGCATGTACAGTCACTGTGGGGATGAAGTCATCAATGCACTTATTGATGAAGCCAATGACTGATGTGGTGTACTTCTCAATGCCATCGGAGGAATCCTGGAACATATTCCAGTCTGTGCTAGTAAAACAGTCCTGTAGCTTAGCATCTACTTCATCCGACCACTTTTTTATTGATCAAGTCACTGGTGCTTCCTGCTTTAATTTTTGCTTGTAGAAAGGAATCAGGAGGATAGAATTATGGTCAGATTTGCCAAATGGAAGGCGAGGGAGAGCTTTGTATGTATCTCTGTGTGTGGAGTAAAGGTGGTCCAGAGTTTTTTTCCCTCTGGTTGCACATTTAACATGCTAATAGAAATTTGGTAAGACTGATTTAAGTTTCCCTGCATTAAAGTCCCCTGCCACTAGGAGCGCCTCCTCTGTGTGAGCGTTTTCCAGTTTGCTTATGGCGGAGTACAGCTCATTGAGTGCGGTCTTAGTGCCAGCCTCAGTCTGTGGTGGTATGTAGACAGCTACAAAAAATACAGATGAAAACGCTCTAGTTAGATAGTGTGGTCTACAGCTTATCATGATAAACTCTACCTCAGGTGAGCAAAACCTCAAGACTTCCTTAGATATCATGCACCAGCTGTTATTTACAAAAATACATAATCAGCCCCTCTTGTCTTACCAGACGCCGCTGTTCTATCCTGCCGATACAGCGTATAATCAGCCAGCTGTATGTTGATAGTGTTGTCATTCAGCCACGACTCTGTGAAGAATAAGATATTACAGTTTTGAATGTCCTGTTGGTAGTTTAATCTTCCACGTCAGTCATCGATTTCATTTTCCAAAGATTGCACGTTTGCTAGCAGAATGGAAGGCAGTGGGGGTTTATTCGATTGCCTACAAATTCTCCGAAGTCAGACCCTATTTTCTCGGTCTTCTCTTCACGCAAATGACAGAGATCTGGGCCTGTTCCCGGGAAAGCAGTATGTCATTCACATCGGGCTCGTCGGACTCGTTAATGGAAAAAACAGGATTCTGCCAGATCGGGGTGAGTAATCGCAGTTCTGATGTCCAGTTATTTTCGGTCATAAGAGACGGTAGCAGCAACATTATGTACAAAATAAGTTAGAAAATAAGTTACAAACAACGCAAAGAACGAACGAAAAAACACAATTTGATAGGCACACGTAAAACGTCAGCCTTCTTCTCTGGCACCATCTTAACATCTTTGACCTCATGGCTTGGTTTTTTCATGCACTGTCAACTGTGAGACCTTATATAGACAGGTGTGTGCTTTTCCAAATAATGTCTAATCAATTGAATTGACCAGAGGTGTACTCCAAGCAAGTTGTAGAAACAGGATGCACCTGAGCTCAATTCTGAGTCTCAAAGCAAAGGGTCTGAATACTTATGTAATTAAGGTTTATTTGATATTTTATCTTATCTAAAACCCTGTTTTCAATTGTCATTATGGGGTATTGTGTGTAGATTGATGAGAAATTAGTTGTAACCCGGTTAGCTACACCTGGGGTTGGAGTGAAAACCTACAGGAGAGTCGCTCTCCAGGAACTGGGTTGGGGACTCCTGCAATAGAGCCACACAATGCAGGCGATGAGTGTAGTATTAAACACTTTTTTTTACTGCAATAATTTTGCAGCGTAACTGCAGTTCGAGTGGAGTATACCTGCAGTTCAACTGCAGTTCACTTCAGTTATTCCGCAATTACTGCGTCAAAAGTCGACTGTTAATGCACTTTTACTGCAGTTGCAATCTTCTTTTGTAAGGGACACTTTGAAAGGCGGTGAATTGACAAAAGTGATCCGCTTGATCGCATCCAAGGTCTATGGTCCCAAGTACAATACAAAAAAGTGTATTTCTTTTGCAAGAAGGGGTGGTCGCGCGCGTCATCTGTCAGGTGCGTAGGTTGACAAGTTCACAGCAGTTGTGCTGTTCGAATCAAACTGATTTGAGCGCTTGTACAGTAGCTATTATAAGAAAGCGAGTAGGCTACTTTGGATTACAATATGGAAGGTTACAAATACCCCGTTTTCTTCGAGGTTCCCAGTCTGGATCCAGCACAGAAAGAGAAGTTAGAAAAGTACTTTCAGGTTCGCCGTAAATCTGGTGGTGGAGACTGCGGACCGATACACAATGTTGGTGACAACGTTTACAAGATCGCATTTATTGACCGGACAGGTATAGAAATATTGAGTTTACTATTTGAACTGTACTTGAAAATAAAGGTGAAACGTAAAAAAAGTATATTTACATGTTTTTCTGTCGATAATTGTGTAACAGTTTCACTTTCATATTTAAAGCTGGTCTATGCAGAAATCGCTCCACCGTTTTTTTGTAAAAGTTCTAATAGTTAGCCTAATTTCAGTTTGTGACAAAACAAACATGAATAGTGTAGAGAATCTTTGTACCATCTAAACCTCCGTGAAATATGTTTTCCATAAACAAAAATATTTTATTTTCATCTGTTTGAAGCTTGTGCACGAAACTGAAAGTAAAAGATGCAAAAACTACACGAAAGAATGAGACGCATAGAAATAGCACAAATAGAACAGATCAACATCTTCTTAAACTTGCTTTCAAACGCAATGATAGATCTATAACAGACATTTCTATGTGAATGTGGGTGTCCCCCCAAAACGTTACATATTGCTGCTTTAAATTAGGCTGCATGCTCACTTCACCCTTGAGAACATAACTTGTAGAATTTAAAGGGTAGTTTACCCAAATTAAAAATGTACATATTGATTTTCTTACCCAGGAAACAGGGTATGGACAAGGTACACTACATGACCAAAAGTATGTGGGCAACTGCGTGTCAGACATCTCATTCCAAAACCATGGGCATTAATATAGAGTTAGTCCCCCTTTACTCTTACAATAGCCTCCACTCTTCTGGGAAGGTTTTCCACTAGATGTTGGAACTTTGCTGTAGGGACTTTGTTCCATTCAGCCGCAAGAGCATTAGTGAAGTCGACACCATTCTGTATACCTCTGGCCCTTCGTTAGACACTGTGTTAACTAACCTCCAGATGAGCTTCAATGCCACACAACTCTCCTACCGTGGCCTCCAACTGCTCTTAAATGCAAGTAAAACTAAATGCATGCTCTTCAACCGATCGCTGCCCGCACCTGCCCGCCCGTTCAGCATCACTACTCTGGACGGTTCTGACTTAGAATATGTGGATAACTACAAATACCTAGGTGTCTGGTTAGACTGTAAACTCTCCTTCCAGACTCACACTAAACATCTACAATCCAAAATGAAATCTAGAATCGGCTTCCTATTTCGCAACAAAGCATCCTTCACTCATGCTGCCAAGCATACCCTCGTAAAACTGACCATCCTACCGATCCTCGACTTCGCCGATGTCATTTACAAAATAGCCTCCAACACTACTGAACAAATTGGATGCAGTCTATCACAGTACCATCCGTTTTGTCACCAAAGCCCCATATACTATCCACCACTGCGACCTGTATGATCTTGTTGGCTGGCCCTCGCTTCATACTTGTTGCCAAACCCACTGGCTCCAGGTCATCTACAAGTCTCTGCTAGGTAAAGCCCCGCCTTATCTCAGCTCACTGGTCACCATAGCTACACCCACCGGTAGTCCCCGCTCCAGCAGGTATACCTCACTAGTCACCCCCAAAGCCAATTCTTCCTTTGGCTGCCTCTCCTTCCAGTTCTCTGCTGCCAATGACTTGAACGAACTGCAAAAATCTCTGAAGCTGTAGACTCTTACCTCCCTCACTAGCTTTAAGCACCAGCTGTCAGAGCAGCTCACAGATCACTGCACCTGTCCATAGCTCATCTGTAAATAGCCAATCCAATCTACCTCATCCCCATACTGTATTTATTTATTTATCTTGCTCCTTTGCACCCCAGTATCTCAACTTGCACATTCATCTTCTGCACATCCTACCATTCCAGTGTTTAATTGCTATATTCTAAATACTTTTCTACCATGGCCTATTTATATTTTTCTGTATATTTATATTTTTGCTGTATATTTTTCTACTGTATTATTGATTGTATGTTTGTTTATTCCATGTGTAACTCTGTGTTGTTGTGTGTGTTGAACTGCTTTGCTTTATCTTGGCCAGGTCGCAGTTGCAAATGAGAACTTGTTCTCAACTAGCCTACCTGGTTAAATAAAGGTAAAATAAATAAATGGTGGACGATTAGGCCTGGCTCGCAGTCGGCCTTCCAATTTATCCCAAAGGTGTTCGATGGGGTTGAGGTCAGGGCTCTGTGCTGGCCAGACAAGTACTTCCACATCAATCTCAACAAATCATTTCTGGATGGACCTTGCTTTGTGCACGGGGGCATTATCATGCTGAAATTGGAAAGGGCCTTCCCCAAACTGTTGCCACAAAGTTGGAAGCACAGAATCGTATTGAATGTCATTGTATGCTGTAGCGTTAAGATTTCCCTTCACTGGAATTAAGGAGCTTGAACAATGAATCACTGCCCTAGACCATTTTTCCTCCTCCACTTAACTTTACAGTTGCCACTTTACATTGGGGCAGGTAGCATTCTCTTGGCATCAGCCAAACACAGATTTGTCCATCAGACTGCCAGATGGTGAGGCGTGATTCATCACGCTAGAGAATGTATTTTTTATACTGCTCCAGAGTCCAATGGCGCTTTACACCACTCCAGCCGACGCTTGGCATTGCGCATGGTGATGTTAGGCTTGTGAGCGGCTGCTCGGCCATGGACACCTATTTCATGAAGCTCCCAACGAACAGTTATTGTGCTGACGTTGCTTCCAGAGGCAGTTTGGAACTCGGCAGTGAGTGTTGCCACCGAGGACAGATAATATTTGACATGCTACGCGTTTCAGCACTCAGTCAATCCCGTTCTGTGAGATTGTGTGGCCTTCCACTTCGAGGCTGAGCTGTTGTTGCTCCTAGATATTTACACTTCACAACAACCACTCTTATAGTTGACCGTTCTAGAAGGGCAGAAATTGATAAACAAATAAAAATATATTTTGTTTTTGAGATTCTTCAAAGCAGCTGCGCTTTGCCTTGATGACAGCTTTGCACACTCTTGGCATTCTCTCAACCAGCTTCATGAGTTCGTCACCCGGAATGCATTTCAATTAACAGGTGTGCCTTGTTAAAAGTTAATTTGTGGAATTTCTTTCTTAATGCATTTGAGCCAATCAGTTGAGTTGTGACAAGGTAGGGGTGGTATACAAAATATTTGGTAAAATTTGGTAAAAGACAAAGTCCATATTATGGCATGAACAGCTCAAATAAGCAAAGAGAATATAACGTATAACGTATTTTACTATATACCGGTATTGATGCAGGGACCGGTTTGGGTTTTTACTTTACCTTCTATACCGGTATTTGAATGTTTGGTTTGTTAAATGTGATACGCCTTGTGTAACGTCCATTTCTATAGTTTACTCCGCTACTTGAGTCATCCCTCTCCGCTCTCAATTCAATTCAAGGGCTTTATTGGCATGGGAAACGTGTTAACATTGCCAAAGCAAGTGAGGTAGATCATATAGCAAGTGAGGTAGATCATATATAAAGTGAATATATAAAGTGAAATAAACAATACAAATTAACAGTAAACATTACACATACAGAAGTTTCAAAACGCTCTCTCTCTCTCTCCACGCCGCTTTCCACACAGACCTAGTCCCACCCCCTGTCACTCAAGGAGCCCTTTTGTTGTTGCTTGACCATGAGACACTTTCTTTCTGTCTGCTTAGTCAATGCAGCACATGCAACAATGTTGGTGACAACAATGTTGTTTCCAATTTGATCGTAATATAAATTCACAAGCGTTCTTTAGTTACAATATTAGTTTGTGTTTCTTACATCTGCAAACAGCTAGTTTGTATTTTCTTAGAAAGTTAAGCTAAATCCTGTTAGCCACTAATGCTAATCGCTAATTAAGCTAAATCCTGTTAGCCACTAATGCTAATCGCTAGTTAGCTTGCTAATAACGTACTGAGTCAGAGCAAACATAGCTAGCTAATACAGCCTTATAACAGTGCTGGTGAAAGCATAAATCAGCATATTTATCTTCTAAATCAAAGAGGAATAGGGGGAACATGAATGTGTTGGCTATATGCATAAAGATGTAATGTAGCCAAAGATTATAGGGTCCCCTAGGAAACAGAACATCACTTTGGTTTCTACCCTGTCACAGTAACTCGTTCATGGCATTTTCATTCTTTGTCATGTCAAACAACACTGTATTCAAAGTGCCCACTATTATTTATATTATAACTATAGAATTAGAATAAACATATTTCCATGATTCCAAAAGTTCACCCAAGTGTTTTGATCTAAATCGCAATTGCAACATTAAAAATAAGGCAGAGAATTTTTGCCCATATCGTGGCAGTGTGGAAATGATCTAAAATGATTGCAGGAAATGTGGAAATTGATGGAAATGCAGGAAATTATTTAAGTTGAAGTTGAATTTAACAGTATAAAACAATCAGAATGGAGAGAGACCCATTGAAATAATTTAGAATATACTGTATGTGTTGCCACCCTATGGTCAAGCACTACTCAAAAGCAAATTTAGAACTTTTATTAATGAATGACATCAAATATCGTCATACCAACAAAAATTAGAAAAATACCATGATATGATATCTTGGCCGTATTACCTCAGTTACCTCTGCTGCAGAGGATAAGTTCATTAGAGTTACCAGCCTCAAAAATTGCAGCCCAAATAAATGCTTCACAGAGTTCAAGTAACATACACATCTCAACATCAACTGTTCAGAGGAGACTGAGTGAATCAGGCCTTCATGGTTGAATTGCTGCAAAGAAAACACTACTAAAGGACACTAAGAAGAAAATACTTTTTTGTGCCAAGAAAGACAAGCAATTTATTTACCTTTATTTAACTAGGCAAGTCAGTTAAGAACAATTTCTTATTTTCAATGACAGCCTAGGAACAGTGGGTTAAGAAGAAGAAAATACTTTTTTGTGCCAAGAAAGACAAGCAATTTTTTTACCTTTATTTAACTAGGCAAGTCAGTTAAGAACAAATTCTTATTTTCAATGACAGCCTAGGGGCAGAACGACAGATTTGTACCTTGTCAGCTCAGGGATTTGAACTTGCAACCTTCCAGTTACTAGTCCAAAGCTCTAACCACTAGGCTACCCTGCCGCCTCAGACTGATGGAAATCTGTCCTTTGGTCTGATGAGTTTTTTTTGGTCCAACCGCTGTGTCTTTGCAGAGTATGAGAACGGATGATATCCGTGTGTGTGGTTCCCACCGGGAAGCATGGAGGAGGAGGTGTGATGGTGTGTGGGTGCTTTGCTGGTGACACTGATTTTCTTTAGAATTCAAGGCACACTTAACCAACATGGCTACCACAGCATTCTGCAGCGATACACCATCCCATCTGGTTTGGGCTTAGTGGGACTATAATTTGTTTTTCAACAGGACAATGATCCAACACACCAGGCTGTGTAAGGTCTATTTGATCAAGAATGAGAGTGATGGAATACAGCATCAGATAACCTGGCCTCCATAATCACCCAAACTCAACCAAATTGAGATGGTTTGGGATGAGTTGGACCGCAGAGTAAAGGAAAAGCAGCCAACAATTGCTCAGCATATGTGGGAACTCCTTCAAGACGGTTGGAAAAGCATTCCTGGGGAAGCTGGTTGAGAGAATGTCAAGAGTGTGTAAAGCTCTCAAGGCATAGGGCAGCTACTTTGAATAATCTAAAATATATTTTGATTTGTTTAACACTTTTTTGGTTACTACGTGATTCCATATGTGTTATTTCATAGTTTTGATGTCTTCACTATTATTATCTTATGTAGAAACCGTTGACTGAGTAGGTCTGTTCAAACTTTGGACTGGTACGAAATCTGTATATATTTATAATAATTCATTTTCCATGGGTCTATTGGAAAAAATAATAGGATTGTTGTCAAAACAAATGAATGCTTTCAAAAGTGAAAAAAAATATTATTAAAGGGTAAATTCTTTTCACCCTGTAACGGCTGTTGATGTTCATGTTTGTTTATTGACACTGAACACTAAATACAAAAATAACAAAGGGAATAACCGAAACAGTCCTGAAAGGTGAGAAACACTCAACAGAAATCAACTACCCACAAGACACGGGTGGGAAAAGGCTACCTAAGTATGGTTCTCAATCAGAGACAACGATAGACAGCTGTCCCTGATTGAGAACCATACCCGGCCAGAAGAAATAAATACAAACACATAGAAAAAGAACATAGAATGCCCACTCAAATCACACCCTGACCAACCCAAAAATAGAGACATAAAAAGCTCTCTACGGTCAGGGCTTGACACACCCTTTGAACATTTTAAGATTTTGGGGCTTCGTCAAGCAACTAGTTACCAACAACAGAAAAACAAATTACTCTGATGTCTGTGTTATTGTGGAGCCATGAAAAATGGTTCCACAATAAAAATAGGTACAACCTACAGTAAGAACGGCTGGCGATATGGGCAACGGTGCCATCAGACTTTTGGCTCTAAGATTGTAATGCTAGGCTATCAATTTTTTATATGAATAACAGAGCAATGTTCATGTTGCTATGGACGAAATGTATCAACATAGCTGTTAAAAACATGAAAAACATACAAAAGTGTCTATTTTATAACAACAAATTTAACTAAAAGTGATTTAAAAAAAATAATAATAATACTTATTTTGGGGAAATAAAACAATTTCTGTGAATTACAAAAGTTTAATAAAATAACATGTTACTGCTTGACAGTATCTCTTTACAATCATTAATAATTTGTGGTAAAAAATGACCCCATTTGGTGCTTTTAAGATAAAAATATGTTGGCACTTTTAGGGTTGTTATTTCTATTATCACTACTACGACTATAATAACAATAACTTATTATGACTGTGTAACTCTTCCAGTCCAGGAGAGGGTACTTCAGAAAGCTCATGTGTTGGAGATGCCTGGAGGACCTCTCTCCCTCACTCTGAGAGACAGCCTGGAGCCTCCACCCACAACAACCTCCCCAGTCAGCAGTCAGGAGCCTCCACCCACAACAACCTCCCCAGTCAGCAGTCAGGAGCCTCCACCCACAACAACCTCCCCAGTCAGCAGTCAGGAGCCCCCACCCACAACAACCTCCCCAGTCAGCAGTCAGGAGCCTCCACCCACAACAACCTCCCCAGACAGCAGTCAGGAGGTGAGGCCAGACTATACAGTACAGCTGCACCTATATAGTGCATGCTTAGTCACTTAACTTGTTAGATAAAACATTTATCTTCCATAATATGAGGTCAATATTAATTGCATCCCAGTAAACACATATCGTGGATCTGCCTGTCAGGTAATGGCTTTATTATTATTATTTATTATTTATTATTATCCCTTCATATGAGGTCAAAATGAGGTCAAAATAGTCTGCATTGATTTTATTGCATGTTTGATTTTATGTGATGTTATGATGAGTAAAATATACATTTACAATATGAGAAATGACAAGAACATACATTTTAGCCAAACGAATCTGTATTCAACTAAAATGGACAAATGCCAAACGAGTTGATAGATTTATAATATAATCTAGACACAGCTGTACATTTGACCTACAATAATAAATGAATAATAAACATAGATAAAGACAGACATAATAATCATTAACAGTGGAATTCCCCAGGACTTACAGCTTTTATCTCTGACTCTAGAGTCACCAGTCCCTCCCATTCCATCCCTCCCTCCCTGTCCAGACATCCCCACCTGGTTTCCTAGAGCATGAACTCCATCTAGACTCCTACCTCCTGAGATACCTGAAGGAGAGCCCTGGGGCTGGAAGAGACCTGCAGCAGCAGCTGTCCTCTCTGGGCTGCTCTGTCCACCTCCATCCAGAGGACGGGAGGGCAGTGGTCAGAGGCTCAGGCCAAGCTGGGTCATGTGGAGATGGGGTTGAGGTGGGACCATGGAAGGTACAGGTCGAGAGACTGTTAAACCAGCTCCCTGAGCGGTACAAATGCCACTATGAGGTAGACCCACGTAAGCTCCAGACTCTGCTGCAGAGCAGTACCCTGGGCTCGGAGGATGTGAGGGTTTACTGCGAGGCAGGGGAAGGGTTTGCGGTGGTGGTTGGGGAGGGGCCCGAGGTCCAGGCCAAGCTGAAGGAGCTGGAGGCCTTCCAGGGTCAGGGTCTGAGCTCCTGGAAGCAGGAGAAGATCAGCACCACCTGTCAACTTGGACAGTCCAAGCTCCGTCTTCTAGGTGAAGTGATAGAGAAGGATCTAGTTGAGGCTGTTCCAGGGGTGAAGGTGACACGCGGTGACTCTGGCCAGCTGGAGCTGATGGGTTCAGCAAGTGATGTCCGGACAGCCAGACAGTTAGTTACAGATAAAATCTCTCTGGTGCTGGAGCGGGTGGTGCCTGAGGTGTCCCCCCACCTCCTGTCCTTCCTGAGGGAGGAGTATGGGAGGCCTGGGAACCTGAGCAGTCTGCTGGAGTTGGGACTCCATGTGGAGGTAGAGTTGGGGGATACAGAGCTCCGTCTGTTCTCCCTCTCCTCTGGGAAACTGGAGCAGGCTGAGAAGGATCTGCTGGGGGAGTTTGGGGAGGAGAAGATTGATGTGCCCAACGGTGCTTTCCAGGCTGAACTGAAGTCCAAACTTGAGACAAAGGTGAAGGAGATGAACCAAAGTAGACACAGGGTGGTGGCCAGGTATGGTCCTGGGTGTAGAGTACAGCTGCTGGGTCACCTGAAGCAGGTTCAGGAGCTGAGGGAGGAGATTGGGGCCTTTCTGAAAGACCAGTTCAGTGTAAGAGTTGTGGGACGTCCTCAACAGAACCATGGTGGCATAGACGGTGAAGCAGGCTCCGGACCAAGACCTAACGAGACGATCGCAGCCACCAGCTATCACCTCCAGGGTGGGCTGCAGGTAGTTGTTTGTCAGGGTGACATCACCAAGGAACGGGCAGACGCACTGGTGAACGCAGCCAATGAGTATCTGGATCACGCTGGGGGCGTGGCTGCAGCTCTGAGCCGGGCGGGGGGGCACGAAGTACAGCAGGCCAGCAGAGATCTGGTTAGACAGATAGGGAGAGTACCCACAGGTACAGTGGTAGAGACTACAGGAGGGTGGCTGCCTTGTAAGATGCTGCTGCATGCAGTGGGACCAGTAGGGGGCAGAGTAGGTGGGAATGAGCGCCCTCTGCTGGAGAAGACAGTAAAGGCAGTCCTGGATCTGGCAGAGACCCTGGAGCTCCAGACCCTGGCCATGCCCTGCATCAGCTCGGGGTTATTCGGCGTTCCTCTGAAGGTGTGTTCTGAGGCCATAGTCTCTGCAGTGAGGGACTTTGGGAGGGAACAGCACATCCTTACCAAGGTCACTCTGATTGATTTGAGTGGAGAGGCAGTGAGAGCCATGCAGGAGGCCTGTGATAGGCTGTTACAGGGGAAGAGGGAGTTTCCTGGATGGGAGGTAGAGTCCAGCACCACCACTACCACTACACATGCTCCTCAGAGAGACACCACTGCTGCCTCCGCCAGGGGAGCAGCCGCTCCAGAGGTCTGTGTCCAGGTGGAGATCATCCAGGGAACCATAGAGAAACAGGAGGTAAGAGAGAGACACACTGACATGGCCACAGCCTTCACATTCTGTGAATTATGTTGACTTCGAACTGACCCAATGTTCCCTTTCTCTTTTACACTTTCTTTTCCTTTTTCTCTTCCCCTTTTACTTGATTTATTTTGTCTCTCCCCCCTCTCTCTCTGTCCCTCTGTCTGTCTCTTTGTCTGTCTGTCTGTGTCTGTCTCTCTGAAGGTGGATGCTCTGGTGTCACCCATGGTTGGTAGTGACCCGCTATCCTCCCGAGTGGGTAATGTCTTGTCTGAGGCAGCTGGACCGGCGCTGATGACAGCATTTCTGAGGGAATCAGCGGGATGGACTGCACCTGGTGACAACGTCCTGGTGGAGGGACTGTCTGGTCTCAGCTCTGGCCGCATCTTCTTCCTCAGCTGTGCACACTGGGACAACAATCCCCAAGGACCAGCTGTACAGGTGTGTGTGTGTGTGTGTGTGTGTTATGACCTTTGAACCTCCATTAACCCTTGACCTCTGGTCCTCTCTCAGGCTCTGATGCAGGGTGTGAGGGAAATCCTGACTGCTTGTGAGATCCGGGGCTTCCGTTCCATTGCGTTCCCTGTAGTTGGAACTGGTGAGGTTCTCCAGTTCCCTCACAAGGTGGCAACGCAGCTTCTGCTAGAAGAGATCCGTAGGTATGAACAGAATCGAGCGAGCAGAACCCCCTTCCTTGTCCGCATTGTCGTCCATCCCAATGACAGAGATTCTACCAAGGTGAGCAGAGACTTTTAAAGGTCTCAAAGAATTAAACAAAATGTCCCTTAACTTCAATATGTTTAAGCGAATCACATTGCAGATTATCTGAAGCCCTTATATAATACTGTGTAATATATCAATAATGGCAGATTTTTTTAATAATGACAATCACATTTCTTCATTGCAGCTTTTCAAACTACCCAGAATGCTTTGCATCTCAGAGGGTTCAAATTGGGCACTCGACCAGAGCAAGGTGAGTTACAACACTTCACCCCCACCTTTAAATCAAATACATGATTACGATATGATTGATCCATTTCAAGTTATAATTATGAACCCTCCCTATAGACATCAGGATTGTGCTGCTTGTTATAACCGGAGGAGGTAAAAGCAGTGCTGGAAACACCATCTTCGGACAAGATGATGTGTTCCTCGTAGACAGTTCCTCCACCTCCTCAACACAGAAATGTAAAGCTCATACCAAGAACATCAAAGGGAGAAACATCACCCTGATTGACACACCTGGATTCTTTGACACTGACATCCCTGAAGAGGAGCTGAAACCTAAAATAGTTAAATGTATAACAGAGTGTGCTCCAGGGCCGCATGCCTTTCTCATTGTACTGAAAGTGGAACGGTACACAGTCCACGAGAACGAAGCTGTAGCGAAAATCGAGACGTATTTTTCACCAGAGGCATTTAAATATGCCACAGTCCTCTTCACTCATGGTGACCAACAGAATGCTGAACTGAATAAGCCTGTGGAGAAATGTGGAGGCTGCTATCACGTGATCGACAACAAATACTGGAACACCAATCAGCAGGGTCGGTACAGGAACAATCAGTACCAAGTAGTAGAGTTACTCAACACCATAGAGAAGATGGTGAGAGAGAATAGAGGAGGGTTCTACACCAACGAGATGCTCCAAGAGGCAGAGAGATTAATACAAGCAGAGATAGAGGATCTTAGGAAGGAGTCAACGGGCCAGATGTCAGAGAAAGAGATGGGAAAACAGGCTAAAGAAATAGTGAGGAATAAAGTCCTGATCAAACTCTCAGGGACACTAACAGGTGTTGGTATGCATAGCTGCAGGAGTTGTCTTTGGGACGTCCACAACAACAGGAGCAGTCAGAGGAGGGTCCGTAGGAGTTACTGCAGCAGAGGAGGCAGAGACAGTACCGGAGGCTTTAAACTAAGGTTCTGAATGTGCAAGAAGAAAACCTTTTGAAAGGTTATAGTAACAGATAAACCTGGAATCATTGGATAAAAAAATGATGGAAAAGTATGATTCAACATCTGACTAACTATGTAGACACCAGTCAGTTAAATTCAACTGTTGAATAGCTTTTTGTCCCATTTATTTTTCTTTCTGTTTTGTTAAAAGCAGGTGACATGGTTATGGTTAAACTGAATGAATATTAAATTGTTCAATTTGAGTTTAATATTTTTTACTGTTTAATGTACAAATTGACTAATTGAATTAATAATTTGAACCTGTGTTTAATGATTTGAAACGTTATTGAATAAATATGTCATTCAGTTCAAAATGTAAATTTATTGAACATTCAAGGTCAATGTTTAAATTTTCAGTTTCAATCGGGTAATTATTGCATTCATTGTCTGTGTAGCAAGTTTATAAACCATCATTTCAAGTTAATCAAAGTTCAATATATTAAACTTCACAGATGCATTTAGATTCCGTTTTCAAGTTCAGTTCTCAAAATCAGTGCCGTTTTTAGCATGCCAATCTTGGTGGGGCAAACAAACCAAAAATTGTTTTGATGCATGCCAGCAAAGCCACGACACAACACTAAAGAATAGACTGATAGCACTATAACGGTGCCCACAAACTGTTGAGACCTACATAAAGCTGTCCCAACAGCAGAGCTTTCTTTTCAGCACCATGGAGTGAATCCTTACCAACGCTACACCTGGCTATCAGCTGAACATAGCTGATATGGCTGACTTCTCCACAACTACCTGCGGAGGTCATTCCAGGAGCAGCTCTGGATGGAGGCGGGCACGCCAAATGGTCACCTACCTGATGTCACCAGGGCAGGTGCCAACAACACCCCCAGACAGGCACTCCAGGTGAGGGAGAACCTGACCATCTTCTTCTCATCGCCAGCAGGTGAAGTTCCATGGCAGTATGCCGTGGAGTGAAACTGCTCTTTTAAGAGCCCCCTAACACAAAGGTTATTTTAAGAACCCTCCACCGTTGTCCATAAAATTGAATTTTCTTCCCCCAGATTACTTTATGTATCATTGTCTCTCTTCATTTGGAAGTTATATTTAAGTGACATTTGGGAGTAAAGACCACACCTTAACCCCTTCCCTCTCCCATTAACGTCAGTGTTTTACACTCCTGGCATGGTACATCAGATGAGCTGGAGCTCTAATTAAGGTTATACGACATACAGTTAGCATGATCACAAAGGGTCCTAGGGTAGGGGTCCATACAAATAGTGCAGTTTACCACCATGTTCACTGGCCTGACAAAATGCAGGTGGAAAAAAACGACCACTAATGTGTTTTTACTTTCATCTTGTCTTAGATCTGCAAAGGTGTAGGGAAGAAATAAGCAGATTCAGTCTAAATGAGATATTAATAAACAACTGAAACAACTGACTATGAAAACAACATTTAATAAGTATTCATGTACAGGAAAGAACATGACAGGTATGTGTGTTTATTATTATTTTTTTTACAAAAATTAAACTATTGAAAGAGGTGTGTGTGCGTGTAAAAATAAATGAATGTGTAGCCTGTAATCTGTAAGAGAACAAGAGCATGTATTTTTGGCACAACTGCAGACAGAAACAGGGACTACTCATAAAGCCTATTTGTAGTAGGGGGAACTTCAGACATGGCCATAGAGAGAGAGAGGGCAGGGCACTGGAGATCTGAGGTACGAAGAGGTTTGTGTGTGTCTCTGGAAAAAAAGGGAATAATATGTAGCCATAACACAGCTAAACAAACAAATGGCCCCTGGACGTCACGGACCGGTCGATGGAACATAACTTCACAAATCGTTTCAACACCCTGGCTTTCAAGTGGTTTTAAATGAAAGAAATATTGACCTTTAGTCTCGTAAGAGACCAACAAGAGCATCTGAATTCTCCGGTGTGTGAGTTTCTGTCAATTCAGAAATCTATGTAACACTAATAATGAATGCTATCCTAAGACTTTATAAACAAATGACTTTATGAATTGACTGAATTTCAACGGAACTGACGTGTGTGAAAAGAAAGGTACAATAAGGGAGGTCAAAACAACAACCAGACAACTCGTCTTCCTGTCCTTCCTGTGGGCTGGTCGGCTAAATTGACACCATTTCTGAAAGGGAAGAGAAAAACAACACATACAAGCTTAACATAATATGACACCATAAAAGGTGAGATTTATGTTAACTAAATACTGCTTGCATAGTGTAGTTAGTGGCATAAATATAGGAACAGTGTGGTAAAGTTGGTAATACTTGCTGTTTACTCATGGAATTTGTATTTCAGATCAAAAGATGAATATGACAGGCAGATATTTAGACAGCAAACTGTTGTTTTAGGATATTTTCTAACCCAGAAACAGCTATACATTTGCCTCATATTAATACTTTGATCTGAAATACCAATTAGCCTACATGACTATACTGTAAAAATGACCTACTTTACTTCACTGTCGCACACTTATGACACTACCTGTGATGTGGGGAGAAGAAAATGTACCATTGAACTCGGCTTCGAAAAGCAGCTGATACATTTATCCTTGACTGCTGCTTTTCTTCGCTGAGGCAGCCTCTTCAGTGTTGGCACCAGGCTCATGGCAAATAGGGTCTCGTCATCCTCCTTCCTGTGAGCATCAGGTTGGGCTGCATCCCTCTCGACGGCTTGGAGGAGCCTCTGCTGAAATGAATTAAGTGGATCTGGGGGCTGGTACCTCCGATGACGCCTGGTGTGACATTGTTCCTCTTCATTTCTCTCTCTGTTTCTCTCCACGGCCACATCCTGTTCAACGAGGTCCTCAGTGGTCACTTCATTGAGGTTCATAATAATCTCAGGTGGTCCTAGATCCAGAGGTGCTTCCTCCATTTCATCATCTTCCATGGCTGCACCGGTGGTGGTCATACTTGTGGATGATGTAGACGTTGTAGAGGGTCTCGCTGCACCGGTGGTGGTCATACTTGTGGATGATGTAGACGTTGTAGAGGGTCTCGCTGCACCGGTGGTGGTCATACTTGTGGATGATGTAGACGTTGTAGAGGGTCTCGCTGCACCGGTGGTGGTCATACTTGTGGATGATGTAGACTTTGTAGAGGGTCTCGCTGCACCGGTGGTGGTCATACTTGTGGATGATGTAGACGTTGTAGAGGGTCTCGCTGCACCGGTGGTGGTCATACTTGTGGATGATGTAGACGTTGTAGAGGGTCTCGCTGCACCAGTGGTGGTCATACTTGTGGATGATGTAGACGTTGTAGAGGGTCTCACTGCACCGGTGGTGGTCATACTTGTGGATGATGTAGACGTTGTAGAGGGTCTCGCTGCACCGGTGGTGGTCATACTTGTGGATGATGTAGACGTTGTAGAGGGTCTCGCTGCACCAGTGGTGGTCATACTTGTGGATGATGTAGACGTTGTAGAGGGTCTCACTGCACCGGTGGTGGTCATACTTGTGGATGATGTAGACGTTGTAGAGGGTTTCACTGCACCGGTGGAGGCGGTGGTCGCACTTGTAGGTGACATTGAGGGTCTTGATGCACCGGTGGCGACAACACTCGTGGATGACGTAGTAGAGGGTCTGGCTGTAAAATTGCCACTCGTTGCCCTAGGCACAATAAATGGATCCAGAAAAGAAAGAATGTGGCAGAAGCACCAAGGCTGCTGGCCTGAAGCTGCTGACCTCTTCTTCTCTTTCTCTACCCTTCTCTCTCTCTGATACCTGTCCCTGAGTCCTCTCCACTTCCTCCTACAGTCTTCTTCTACATAGACATGAACATGATAAGCCAAACCATTACCTAGCATAACTAGAGTTATTAGCTAGCTATCATGGACATGTCAGCTACTGTACACACAGACACACACACACACACACAGTTATCTGACCAAATTTTCAGGGACACAGAAGTAGCTACCATTTCTATTACTATTTATCTGACATTCACACTCTTTCAAACATGATTATTTGGAAAAGATATCAGGGGTAGTAACTAGCATAATTTATGAATTTATTTCTCTCTCACACACACACACACACACACACCTCAATGGCTAGGTTAGCTAGCTAGCTAACGTTAACTAGCCACATCTAAAACAAGCTCACTACTAAATTGACCTGACAATCCTACTATCGTGGACACTTGTCTCCAAGTGTCAGCAGTTGTGTCAAAAAGACACGGTTTTGAGGATACTGCGAAAAGGATTCCTCCATGTGTCCAACCGCATGCGACCATCTGCAAAAGATACCAGTTGGCTTTTCATAGCCGAGCATTCAGAGTTAGAGACAGCAGGTGTGGTAGAGAGAGAGAGTTGAAAACAGCAGGTCTGGGACAAAGTAGCACGTCTGGTGAACAGGTCAGGGTTCCATAGCCGCAGGCAGAACAGTTGAAACCGGAGGTGGACTGGGGACAGCAAGGAGTCATCAGACCAGGTAGAAATACCCCAGATATAAAAGACTGACCCTAACCCCCCCCCCCCCCCCCCCCCCGGACACAAACTATTGCAGCATAAATACTGGAGGCTGAGACTGGAGGGGTCGGGAGACACTGTGGCCCCGTCCGACAATACCCCCGGACAGGGCCAACGAGGGGGGCGCCAACCCAGACGCAACCCACTCAAGTGACGCACCCCTCCTTAGGAAGGCATGGAAGAGCACCAGTAAGCCAGTGACTCAGCCCCCGTAATAGGGTTAGAGGCAGAGAATCCCAGTGGAGAGAGGGGAACTTGCCAGGCAGAGAAAGCAAGGGCGGTTTGTCATTCCAGTGCCTTTCCGTTCATCTTCATACCCCTGGGTCAGATTTCACTCAATCATAGGAGCTATTGAAGAGATGAGTCTTAAGTAAAGACTTAAAGGTTGAGACCGAGTCTGCGTCTCACATGGATAGGCAGATCATTCCATAAAAATGGAGCTCTATAGGAGAAAGCCTTGCCTCCAGCTGTTTGCTTAGAAATTCTAGGGACAATTAGGAGACCTGCATCTTGAGACCATAGCGTACATGTAGGTATGTACGGCACGACCAAATCAGAAAGATAGGTAGGAGCAAGCCCATGTAATGCTTTGTAGGTTAGCAGTAAAACCTTGAAATCAGCCCTTGCCTTAACAGGAAGCCAGTGTAGGGAGGCTAGCACTGAAGTAATATGATCACATTTTGGGGTTTTAGTCAAGATTCTAGTAGCTGTATTTAGCACCAGCTGATGTTTATTTAGTGCTTTATCCGGGTAGCCGGAAAGTAGAGTTGCATTAGTCTAATCTGGAAGTGACAAAAGCATGGATTAACTTTTCTGCATCAGGGTCCAAAGTAACTCAGCGGTCCTTCACAGTTTTATTTGAGATGACTGTACAACCATCAAGATTAATTGTCAGATCCAACAGAAGATCTCTTTGTTTCTTGGGACCTAGAACTGGTATCTCTGTTTAAAAGTAAAACATTTGTGATGTTCTGACGACTGGAAGAACACATTTCACATGTGAAGTGTTCCAAAAACACGTTTTTTGTCACGTGTACTTTCATGTTATCATGTTGCTTTACATGTTGTCACATATTTTCACAAACGTCACATCAGATTACATGTGATCATGTGAAATTCATATGTTTTTTTCTGCAAGGGTGAGGATGATGTTAGAATGTCACTAAGATGTTCTCATGGCTGCCGTCTTATCGGCTCCTAACCAACTGTGCTATTTTGTTTGTTTTTCCGCATTGTTTGGAACTTGTTTTGAAGATAATGTTGCTGCTACCGTCTCTTATGACCGAAAAGAGCTTCTGGATATCAGAACTGCGAATACTGACCTCAGATTAGACGAAGAGTTTTTCTTCAATGAGTCGGACGGAAGGGATATACAACAGACATCCGACGGCCCAATCCAACGGCCCAGATCCCCGTCATTCGCTGGAGAAGTAAACACCGGTTTTGCGGAAAGATATCGGGGTGCCTTATGAGGATCAGGCGACGAGTGGCTAATCTGCCTTTGCCTCCGTCCTGCTAGCTAACGTTCAATCGCTGGAAAATAAATGGGACAAACTGAAAGCACGCATATCTTACCAACGGGACATTAAAAACTGTAATATCTTATGTTTCACCAAGTCGTGGCTGATGGGCAACATTAAGGACATACAGCTGGCGGGTTTTACACTGTATCAGCAGGATAGAACAGCAGCCTCTGGTAAGGCATGGGGAGCGGGCCTATGCATATAGGTAAACAGCAGGTGGTTGAATATATAAATATTGAATGTGTTTTATTAAATAGCAATTGAATTTTAAAACTAAATGCAATATTCATTTAATTCAGTTTCAAATCAATAGTTCAGTGCTACAACAAACTTGTGAAATGTCTGGTTGTGGTTTGAGAAGCACTGCACTGAGGTGTTGTGTATCAGATCACACACATTATGATACATCATGTACAGTGCATCCGGAAAGTATTCAGACCCCTTTACTTTTTCCAAATGTTGTTACATTACAGCCTCATTCTAACATGTATTAAAATGTTTGTTTTTTTACCTCTACACACAATGCCCCATAATGACAAAGCAAAAACTGTTTTTTATACATGTTTGTACATTTATTCAAAATACAAAACTGAAATAGAACCTTTACATAAGTATTCAGACCCTTTACTCAGTACTTTGTTGAAGCACCTTTGGCAGCGATTACAGCCTTGAGCATTCTTGGGTATGAGGCTACAAGCTTGACACACCTGTATTTGGGGAGTTTCTCCCATTCTTCTCTGCAGATCCTCTCAAGCTCTGGCAGGTTGGATGGGGAGCATCGCAGCACAGCTACTTGCAGGTCTCCCCAGAGATGTTTGACATGTTCAAGTCCGGGCTCTGGCTGGTCCACTCAAGGACATTCAGAGACTTGTCCTGAAGCCACTCCTGCATTGTCTTGTTGGAAGGTGAACCTTCACCCCAGTCTGAGGTCCTGAGCACTCTGGAGCAGGTTTTCATCAAGGATCTCTCTGTACTTTGCTCCGTTCATCTTACCCTCGATCATGACTAGTCTCCCAGTCCCTGCCGCTGAAAAATATCCCCACAGCATGATGCTGCTACCACCATGCTTCACCGTTGGGAGGGTGCCAGGTTTCCTCCAGACGTGATGCTTGGCAATCAGCCCAAAGAGTTCCATCTTGGTTTCATCAGACTAGATAATCTTGTTTTTCATGGTCTTTAGGTGCCTTTTGGCAAACTCCAAGCAGGATTTCATGTGCCTTTTACTGAGGAGTAGCTTCCGTCTGGCCACTCTACCATAAAGGCCTGATTGGTGGAGTGCTGCAGAGATGGTTGTCCTTCTGGAAGGTTGTCCCATCTCCACAGAGGAACTCTGGAGCTCTGTGAGAGTGACCATTGGGTTCTTGGTCACCTCCCTGACTGAGGCCTTTCTCCCCCGATTGCTCCGTTTGGCTGAGCGGCCAGCTCTAGGAAGAGTCTTGGTGGTTCCAAACTTCTTCCATTTAAGAATGATGGAAGCCACTGTGTTCCTAGGGACCTTCAATACTGCAGAAAGTTTCTGGTACACTTTTCCAGTACTGTGCCTCAACACACTCCTGTCTCGGAGCTCTACGGACAATTCCTTCGACCTCATAGCTTGGTTTTTGCTCTGACATGTACTGTCAACCGTGGGACCTTATATAGACAGGTGTGTGCCTTTCCAAATCATGTCCAATCAATTTAATTTACCACAGGTGGACTCCAATCAAGTTGAAGAAACATCTCAAGGATGATCAATAGAAACAGGATTCATCTCTGCTCAATTTTGAGTGTCATAGCAAAGGGTCTGAATACTTATGTGAATAAGGTATTTATTTTAGCAAACATTTCTAAAAACCTGTTTCTGCTTTTTCATAATGGGTATTGTGTGTAGATTGATGAGGACATTTTTGTTTTAATACATTTTAGAATAAGTCTGTAATGTAACAAAGTGTGGAATGTTTTTAATCGGCAGGGACTGGGAAACTGGTCAGAATTGAAGGAATGGTGGATGGTACTAAATACAGGGAAATTCTTGAGGGAAAACTGTTTCAGTCTTCCAGAGATTTGATACTGGGATGGAGGTTCACCTTCCAGCAGGACAATGACCCTAAGCATACTGCTAAAGCAACACTTAAGTGGTGAAACATTTAAACGTGAATAGTTATGCATGCTCAAGTTTTCTGTTAATTTGTCTTATTTCTTGTTTGTTTCACAATAAACATATTTTGCATCTTCAAAGTGGTAGGCATGTTGTGTAAATCAAATGATACAAACCCCCAAAAAATCTATTTTAATTCCAAGTCGTAAGGCAACAAAATAGGAACAATGCCAAGGGGGTGAATACTTTCGCAAACCACTGCGTACAATACAGTGTTCTGTGCTAGCATTCCATTCCTTTCCACCAGTTGTCATGCCATCAACGTTGTTTATGTTTGACATGGCAAGGAGTGGCAAAGAGTGTAATGTTAGCACAAACAGACTGCATTTCAGGATAACAATGTGTACCTACACTGTTTAATTAGACTGTACCTGCTTACGTAGCTACAGTACCATGTAAATACATAGAGCTCTGGATACTTAATATATTGTAAAGTGGGACCAATATATTTTGCTACATACAGTACATACATAACATAAAAGACAGGTTAAAATAAAATAGTTTATTATAACCATGAACAGATTGGGAATGTTTTGTACAGTATTAGTACAATACAGTAATGATTATCATAGAACTGTATATATACATAATGTTCAAGGTGGCAATAATCTAAGTCTATTTTCAGTGTATGCAGGTTATTTGACACAAAAGTATAATATTAATCAGAGAATGTATATTTGAATGTAGGCATGTACGTAAATGAATTACTACTCTGTACCTCTTACAATCTCACCCATTTTACTTTGTAGGTTGTAGCAGGTCTGGATTTTAAATAGGTTTTTAGGTTTGTCATGGTTTTGTTCTGTCACAGAAACAACATTTGCATTATTAAAGAAGGCCGTAGGAACTCTACTTATTATGTAGCTGAAGTGGCACACTTACTTGTTTGCTAACTGGCTATGGCTATCCAACACTGGAACTCTTCAAAGTCAAGGTAAACTTTATGCTTTATTAATTTATTGCCACAGGGGCCTGCCAGTGTAACTGCTAAACTGCTTGCTGCTGACTGTACTGCATGATTGTAGCGGGTTTACTAACACATTAGTTCTAGTAGCGATGTTGACTATGAAGTTAATATGGTGACAACGATGTAGGCTGTGTGTACCGGTTAGGGGTTATGATATGAAGGTTTGGCATGGAAAGGTTTGTTCGCATGGTCACAGATAGCTGATATGTGCTCTGAAGTCCACCAAAGAAAGGGAAAAGGTGGGAGGAGGAGAGCGTGTGATAGTGAACTGTCTTTGCGTGTGATCAGGGGTGTATTCATTCCACCAAATCTGTTGAAAAGCATTTCTTATACGGAAGCAAACGGAACGGGGATAAACATACCTGAATTTGTTCAATAGAAACTCTCGTTTGCAACTGTTGGACTAATGATTACACCCACTATTAGCTAGATGCAGGCAAGACTGTGCAAGGTGGTATTGAATGTGTCAATGTTTGTCACCTTGATTACTCAATTTGTCTCTCGAGCTGTGCACCTACTTTGTAAACTTTCATTCATAGGCTAGGTTGTAGCAACCTCATGATGGGTATAGGGAAATGTCCAGTATCATGTAGTAGCCTAAACCTATCGATGTTACATTGAGCTGGGTGAATAGAATATGAATGACAGTGATCCGATATGCTGTAATAGAAATAAGGCCATGCTCATACATTTTTTAAATCATCCTCCCTCATGTTAAATGGCATCGACCACCACTCGTATACAGTAGTTATTAAATACTTTTTTTACCAGGTAAGTTGACTGAGAACAGCAACAACCTGGGGAATAGTTGCATGGGAGAGGAGATGAATGAGCCAATTGTAAGCTGGGGATGATTAGGTGACTGTGATGGTATGAGGGCCAGATTGGGAATTTAGCCAGGACACCAGGGTTAACACCCCTATTCTTACAATAAGTGCCATGGGATCTTTAATGACCTCAGAGAGTCAGGACACCATTTAACATCCCACCTGAAAGACAGCACCCTACACAGGGCAATGTCACCAATAACTGTCCTGGGATTGTTTTTTAGACCATAGGAAAGACTGCCTCCTACTGGCCCTCCAAAACCACTTCCAGCAGCATCTGGTCTCCCATCTAGGGACCCATCAGGACCAACCCTGCTTAGCTTCAGAAGCAAGCCAGCAGAGGGATGCAGGGTGGTATTACCGTAACAGTAAAACTTGAAGTTGAAATGTATGTCAGAAAGAACTACTGTCGATATTTGAGAATATTACAATTATTGCCACTTTATTAGCAGTCTTGCATGTACTATATACTAGAGGCATATTTGTACACTTTGTACAGGACATGTTCTACTCAGTGCCATAGATACATATGAGGACAATTGGTTGTGTATCAGCAGTTTTCCTCGTTATACACTGAGTGTACAAAACAGTAAGAACACCTTCCTAATATTGAGTTGCACCTTCCCCCTTTTGCCCTAAGAACAGCCTCAGTCTATCAGGGGCGTGGACTCTACAAGGTGTTTAAAGCATTCCACAGGGATGCTGGCCCATGTTGACTCCAATGCTTCCCACAGTTATGTCAAGCTTGCTGGATGCCTTTTGGGTGGTGGACAGTTTTTGATACACACAGGAAACTGTTGCGCGTGAAAAATCCAGCAGCATTGCAGTTCTTCACACGAACCGGTGCGCCTGTCACTTATTATCATACCGCATTCAAATCTTTTGTCTTGCCAATTTACCCTCTGAATGGCACACACAATCCATGTCTCATTTGTCTCAAGGCTTAAACATTATTATTTAACCTGTCTCCTCCCCTTCATCTACACTGATTGAAGTGGATTTAACAAGTGACATCAATAAGGGATGATAGCTTTCAGCTGGATTCACCTGGTCAATCTATGCCATGTAAAGAGCAGGCGTTCATAATGTGTTGTACATTCAGTGTCACTCACTGACAGTCATTAAAGCCCCATGTATACGTGGTTCCATCCTACATCCTTTGTCCTGATTGTGTCTACATCCTGATTGTGCCCACATCTGTAGACAGGTGTAGATGATCAACAGACACATTGTGATCCGATTGTGATCCAATCTTCCTGACCGTCTCCGGAGGTAGTCAGGTACACATTGTATCTGGATATCTCACAAGTGGAGACGGATATTGACAGAGAAACCACTTAAATAATCATTGTCCCATCTTTTAACATCCTTGACAGGCGGTACCACCAAGTCAATTAAAAATATTTTGAAAGAATATCCACAAATAACTTGCATACAGGGAGGGACCAGGATATCTGGTCGCAATGTGAGTCATTCTAGCACAGTTATTAGCTTGACATAACAAGAGCATACAAAGAAAGTGCATTGTTGAGGGAGGTGTGCCGTAGGGAGGAGAGCCAATCGTCTGAACAACACATACTTAAGATTAGGCAACCAGGTTGCCACACTGGAATTTGGACTGAAGACACATTCACCAGTCTCATCCTCCCCAGGTACGCCAACCTGTACACGTCTAAATATATCTGCTGGCACACGGAAACATTGTCATTTTAAAAGGCAAACCCCACCCCCCAACAATGAGACGCACCTGGGGGAAATCACAGTTAGGCGATGCATGTCACATAGGATGAGGATGAGTCAACAACATTATTTGGCTATGAGTTAACAGAATATTAACTTTTTAAAAGTGGGATTTTCACTGGAAAGTTACTTTAATAACACAGCAATAATACTCTGCTGATACTGCGAAAGATCAATAAAAATGCCCTTGTCTTGAACGCAGCCATGGAATCTAGGCCTATGAAAAGGGGAGACATATTGTTCAATATGACGTCCATCTGGCCTGGAAGACAAAAAATCTACTTTCCAGTGGCACTGACTCACCCAATGATAAAGACAGTGAATATGAGCACTCGCCAAGAATATGTCCAATGCTCATTGCTAGCGCCAAGATAGACTAGGCCTAGTCTACGCCTACTGCTGTTTCAGTATTGGGTGGTGAGAATTTTGATAACTAAAGACAGATTATAGTTTTTTCTGTGTCTCATTTTCTCTTGTGTTTTAACTGCAATATGTTTTGAAATATTACGATAGGCCTATAACTATTTTAGATTATTTTCACTCTTAGCCGCAACTCAACAATCAGCTAGCTAGTCCAATGGTGTCACGCCCTGACCTTAGAGAGCCTTTTGTATGTCTCTATTTGGTTTGGTCAGGGTGTGATTTGGGTGGGCATTCTATGTTCTGATTCTATGTGTTTGTATTTCTATGTATGGTTCTCAATCAGGGACAGCTGTCTATCGCTTTCTCTGATTGGGAAGCAGCCTTTTCCCTTTCGTTTTGTGGGAAGATAACTTTGTTAGTGGCATTATCGCCCAGTTAAGCGTCACGGTCGTTTTGTTGGAGACATTCATTCAAATAAAAGGAATACAGTGCCTTGTGAAAGTATTCGGCCCCCTTGAACTTTGCGACCTTTTGCCACATTTCAGGCTTCAAACATAAAGATATAAAACTGTATTTTTTTGGGAAGAATCAACAACAAGTGGGCACAATCATGAAGTGGAACGACATTTATTGGATATTTCAAACTTTTTTAACAAATCAAAAACTGAAAAATTGGGCTTGCAAAATTATTCAGCCCCCTTAAGTTAATACTTTGTAGCGTCACCTTTTGCTGCGATTACAGCTGTAAGTCGCTTGGGGTATGTCTCTATCAGTTTTGCACATCGAGAGACTGAAATTTTTTCCCATTCCACCTTGCAAAACAGCTCGAGCTCAGTGAGGTTGGATGGAGAGCATTTGTGAACAGCAGTTTTCAGTTCTTTCCACAGATTCTCGATTGGATTCAGGTCTGGACTTTGACTTGGCCATTCTAACACCTGGATATGTTTATTTTTGAACCATTCCATTGTAGATTTTGCTTTATGTTTTCGATCATTGTCTTGTTGGAAGACAAATCTCCGTCCCAGTCTCAGGTCTTTTGCAGACTCCATCAGGTTTTCTTCCAGAATGGTCCTGTATTTGGCTCCATCCATCTTCCCATCAATTTTAACCATCTTCCCTGTCCCTGCTGAAGAAAAGCAGGCCCAATCCATGATGCTGCCACCACCATGTTTGACAGTGGGCATGGTGTGTTCAGGGTGATGAGCTGTGTTGCTTTTACGCCAAACATAACGTTTTGCATTGTTGCCAAAAAGTTCAATTTTGGTTTCATCTGACCAGAGCACCTTCTTCCACATGTTTGGTGTGTCTCCCAGGTGGCTTGTGGCAAACTTTAAACGACACTTTTTATGGATATCTTTAAGAAATGGCTTTCTTCTTGCCACTCTTCCATAAAGGCCAGATTTGTGCAATATACGACTGATTGTTGTCCTATGGACAGAGTCTCCCACCTCAGCTGTAGATCTCTGCAGTTCATCCAGAGTGATCATGGGCCTCTTGGCTGCATCTCTGATCAGTCTTCTCCTTGTATGAGCTGAAAGTTTAGAGGGACGGCCAGGTCTTGGTAGATTTGCAGTGGTCTGATACTCCTTCCATTTCAATATTATCGCTTGCACAGTGCTCCTTGGGATGTTTAAAGCTTGGGAAATCTTTTTGTATCCAAATCCGGCTTTAAACTTCTTCACAACAGTATCTCGGACCTGCCTGGTGTGTTCCTTGTTCTTCATGATGCTCTCTGCGCTTTTAACGGACCTCTGAGACTATCACAGTGCAGGTGCATTTATACGGAGACTTGATTACACACAGGTGGATTGTATTTATCAACATTAGTCATTTAGGTCAACATTGGATCATTCAGAGATCCTCACTGAACTTCTGGAGAGAGTTTGCTGCACTGAAAGTAAAGGGGCTGAATAATTTTGCACGCCCAATTTTTCAGTTTTTGATTTGTTAAAAAAGTTTGAAATATCCAATAAATGTCGTTCCACTTCATGATTGTGTCCCACTTGTTGTTGATTCTTCACAAAAAATTCAGTTTTATATCTTTATGTTTGAAGCCTGAAATGTGGCAAAAGGTCGCAAAGTTCAAGGGGGTCGAATACTTTCGCAAGGCACTGTATGTACGCTCACAACGCCGCACTTTGGTCCACTTATTCCTTCCAGGAAGACGACCGTGACAGTACTACCCACCAGCAAAGGACCAAGCAGCGTTGCCAGGAGAGGCAGCCCCCAAAAAATGTTTTTGCACACGGGACGGTCGGCGGAGCCGAGGATGAAACCAGAGCCAGTGAACTTGGAGGGGAGCGAAGGGAGTGAAGCAGAGACAGTTAAGGAGTTGATGGGGAGATTGGAGGAGAGAGTTATGAGAAAGCTGCTGTGATGGTGCATGAGGCATGACATTCACCTAACAGAGAGTGTCCTCGGTTTGATGTCAGCTCTCCATACTTGTCCTGAGATGCGTGCTAGCCGTCTGGTGAAAACTGTGCCAGTCCCACGCACCAGGCCTCCTGTGCGCCTCCCCAGCCCTGCACTTCTTGTGCCAGCTCGGCGCTCCAGACCTCCAGTGAGTCCTGCACTGGCTCTACGCACGGTATCCCCAGTTTGCCAGGAGAACCCAGTGCGGCCTGTTCCAGTTCCCCGCACGTGCCGGGTTAAAGTGGGTATGCAGCCAAGAGGTGGGCATGCAGCCAAGAGGAGCGGTGCAAGGGCTAAGCACCAGAGCTCCAGTGCTCCTCCACAGCCCGGTGAAAAATGTACATTATACCGCGTGATGTTACAGTACATAAACAAGAGTGTGCAATATAGAAGGGTACATTCTGCACCATGTTTGAAGTCAGAAGGTCACATGACCAAGGAGCTATAGAAATGTTAGATTTTGAAAAATGTATGTAAAATCTTGTGAGATGAAAATGGACAAACTAAAGGGTGTGCAATATAGAAGGGTAATCAGTGGCCATGCTGAACCTTCTTTGAAATAATTAGGTCACATGACATAGGAGCTATTGAATTTTTTTTTAAATAGTGCGAGATTTAAATCGACCAAAAATAAATATGTGCAATATGTGTCTATGCCATCGGGTTAGCTAGAACCAGTTTTGAAAGTTTTAGTAGTAATGGTTAAATAACTATTGACATTTGAAAAATGTGATTTGTCACTAGTTAACGGTCCCTAACTGCTGTTGGTGGACGTAAGGAAGACTACAGGCGATTATCCGTATGATTTACAAGAATTCACCCGAAAACACAGCGCAATCCCATAATACAATGGGCCTAGGATTAACCGGTATTAGCTGTAAATAATCATGCCTGTATTTTATTTGCTTAACATTTTCTGTAACATTCACTGTTACAAACTAATTGTTTGACGGCCCAAGTTGCATTGCAATCTACAACATATTGTTCATGGATAAAACAGGGAATTACTGTGCTTTTTTACTATAAAAACTACAGCAATTAGTTTATTTTAGTAAACATTGAAAATGGGTACCACAGACCCAAACACCACACAAGAGTTAAGTAAGTAGTAGGCAAAACAGATTTCGGGCACGGCTAAAATAGCTTCCAGATAATTTGGAACTGCAGCCACTCCATTTGATACATGTTCCTGGGTGCCGAAATTACGGGCTTCCCGACTGTAGGCTACGCGGTTGTTTTATTTCCAATTGTAAAAAAAAAAAAAAAAAAGTACTCAAAACATGTGATAACCCTTGTGAAAATGTAGTCGACCATTTATATCCATGCTTTGAGAGAGAGAAGGGAATACCTAGTCTGTTGCACAACTGAACGCATTCAACAGAAATATTCCACATTTAACCCAAACCCATCTGAATCAGAGAGGTGCTTCCTTAATTGATGTCACCGGCGCAGTTGTTGGTGGTTAAACTGCCTCTTTTTTACGATACTTCTACTCTCTGTTCATCATATATGCATAGTCACTTTAAAGATCCCGAATAATTTATGGAATTTGTTTTTTCAGACCAATGTGAAATTTCACATTTTTCATTCTTGAGTCAAAAAATTCCCCTGGTGCAATGGAGACGTATCAAGAAGTGGGTTCTACCCCCATGTAATGTAAACATGTTTTTTGCAGCATTTACCATGGCCTATTGTCCCAGGTTGCAACTACCCTTTCCGGCCTTAATCGCAGGCCCATCCAATAGCGGTAAAACTTGTTTTGTAAAACGTATTTTAGAGAATTATTAACATGTATTATCTCAGAAACCTGACAACATTGTGTGGTGTTATTCACGTTATCAACCTTTGTATGATGAGTTGTTGAAGAAAATAAAAATCAAGTTTGTTGAAGGAAGAGCCGCATCCCTGTCTGATGATGAACTTTGCCCTCCTCATAAAAACAATATGCTGGTTTTGGATGATCTGCTTTTTGCCGGTAGTGAACATCCTCAAATTGCACAAGCTTTTACTCAATATACTCATTATCGAAACCTGTCCGTGCGTTACTTGGTACAAAATGTGTTTCTCCAAGTTAAAAATAGCCGTACCATTAGTTTGAACGCCAATTACATGGTTTTGTTAAAAAACGTAGAGACAAACTACAAATAAACATTCTAGCTCAGCAGATGTACCCTGGAAGGAAATCCTACTTTATGGAGAGCTATGAGGACGCTACCAAAGCGCCATTTTCTTATTTAATCGTGGATTTAAAATGAAATACTCCAGAACACCTGAGGCTCAGACAGGATTTATTCCGTGGGAGTGGCCGACAGTTTACATTCCGAAAAAGTAAAAATATGTCTCTGCGTTTAAAAAGAAGCCTATCGCTCTTGAGATCCCTAGTTGGTGCTACCCATAAAGAACGTAAGGCCATCTTGGGTCATTTTTCTTCAGATCTCATATTATCACTATGTGAGATTGCTTTGAATCTTCTCAAAGGACGCATCCCAATCACCCTGACCCAATTAACAAAATTAAAGAGACAAAAGACAGCGATCAAACTCTCTGCCAATAAAAGGGCCATTCTTCAAAAGAAAAGATACACCATACAACAGTCTGGGGGTTTTCTTCTACCTTTACTAAGTATAGCCGTGCCCTTCATCACCAGCCTTATTGCTGCCAGACGTGGGGGTTGAACACAGAGTGTGATGGCCAATAAAATGTACTTAGTGCTTCAACAAGAGTTGGATAGACTGAAACAGCAATTACAGGGACCTGAAAATATCAAACAGCGGAAAATTATTTGATATGGCCATGAGGGATATTTTGAACACAAAAGGATTGAATCCCTATGATAAGGTCCAAAAATACACAAAACTATTGCAAAGGTATTTGGCCTTGGTAAAACAAGGTGAGTGTCAGGTCTTCTAGGAGTAGTGGGTTTGGAGTCAGGCGCAGAGAGCAGAGGGTTAGGACAATCATACACCAGGCGCATAAAAGTGACCGGCCCAAAAACAGGACTCAAACAGTCCGGAGAAAATACAATACAAATGCACATCCACAAACGAACAGAGGAACAAGCCCGCACAAAAGCAGGCGGGCCTAACCGGCTTCAATGGCCCTAACCAAAACCCAAACAAGAAACCGGTGTAACCAATAAGACAAAACTAACAGAAAAGGAAAAGGGGATCGGTGGCAGCTAGTAGACCGGTGACGACGACCGCCGAGCGCCGCCCCGAACAGGAAGAGGAGCCACCTTCGGTGGGAGTTTTGACAGTGAGAGAGAAACCAACCATTTATCGCTTTCCCTACCGGAACCCTTAAAGGATGAAGAGCATAGAGAGAGCCCTGCCCCTGTAATTCCTGGACTGGAGATCTTACCGGTTGAAGATCAAATGCATGTTGAAGATAATGTTATGCATGACATGCTGACACATGTTCCAGCACGTAACAGGAAAAATGTTAGATGCATTATGAACAAAATAAAATACTTAAAGGGGGCCGCTACTTGGAATGGCAAAGGAGAGTTTATCTTTCAGGGAGATGTTGTCAAGGGTTCTCATATGATGGACTTGCTTAAAAGTACCACAGCATCCCACAAGATGTTCTTGGAACCCTTCCCCCTTTTGAATGGGTCAATAATAACTATTTTATGGGTGAGTCTTCACCCCTGAACGCCTCCGGACCTTTTCCTAATCCTGATCTCTCAGGGAGGTTAGACTTTTGAATGACTTCTGAATGACTTTTTATTAAATTCAATACATTTTATTTAAAAAAATGATACAATTTAACATTTGTGACATTATTTAAACATTTGACTTGAGCCTACACCTTGATTATAGGGTCTTAAAAGGACACATACTTAAAAACGTTTGATATTTTCTAACCAAACAATCTACGGTGCTATCATTACTTCTTAAATCATCATTATAAAGAGACATAACATCTTCAAAAGAAACTCCCCGGGCTCTTTGTCATAGGTAGAATACACAGTGGTGACCACAGGTAGAATACACAGTGTTGACCACAGGTAGAATACACAGTGTTGACCACAGGTAGAATACACAGTGTTGACCACAGGTAGAATACACAGTGTTGACCGCATGTTGTGGAAAGGTTATCTTGTACTTGTTTGATGCTGTAGTAGATATTTGATCCATTTTTGTCCAAAAACTGTTTAATAGGTGGGGGAAATGGGAAAAAACGGGGGGATTCCATAGGAGTGAAAAAAGTTTCGATTTTTCTACCTCCTTCATCTTCTAATGTCACAGCTAGTCAATGTTCACCAGGCATGTGTTTAGGATGGGTATTGACAATAAACATGGCCGGTCGATCCTTCCCTTTCTCAATAGGTAGTTCATCACAAGCCCATACTCCACAAAATTGGTTTCCAATCAAGTGGCTCATGAGACCTTCTAGCTCTTGGGTAGTCATGTTTTTGCTCAATGATCCTTAATATCTTAATTACTAATAATCCACTAAGACTTGTCTTCGGGCATTCACTTCCAAGATTGAATCAGAGCATGCATAAACAGTCATACTAACTGTACAAGCTAAAGGTGTAGTCCTGCTCTCTCTAATTCTCTCTTTCTCTCTCTCCGAGGACCTGAGCCCTAGGACCATGCGTCAGGACTACCTGGCATGATGACTCATTGCTGTCCACAGTCCACCTGGCCTTGCTGCTGTTCCAGTTTCAACTGTTCTGCCTGCGGCTATGGAACCCTAAACTGTTCATATTTACTCTTGAGGTGCTGTCCTGTTGCATCCTCTACAACTACTGTGCTTGTGGAAGGCAACCCAAAACATTTGACCCAAGTTAAACAATTTAAAGGCAATGCTACCAAATACTAATTGAGTGTATGTAAACTTCTGACCCACTGGGAATGTGATGAAAGAAATAAAAGCTGAAATAAATAATTCTCTCTACTATTATTCTGACATTCCACATTCTTAAAATAAAGTGGTTATCCTAACTGACCTAAAACAGGGCATTTTTACTTGGATTAAATGTCAGGAATTGTGAAAAACAGAGTTTAAATGTAGTTGGCTAAGGTATATGCAAACTTCCGACATGAATTGTATACATCATGGTCACATTACAATATATCTAAATAGTGCTATTTAACCGTTGTAGTTACTTTGTGGTATCACCTATGCTTAATGTAAGTCACAAGGGAGAGAACTTAGGGTTGTTTAGTCATTGATTTTATATTTTAAAAAGTGAAATATTACAAGAAAGTATTTAGAAATAAAAAATATTGCACAAACACTGATTTTCTTAAACTTTTCTTAACATGTTCTAAACATGACTATTTGTGGTAATCACCAAAAACGGAAAACATGTTGAATGAGATTTTATTGGTATGACATACACTTTTACAATTTTAAATACACTTCAACTGTTTAATTACACCTATCATTTCTAGAAAATAATCATGTAATGCATGTGTTAGTTTTTGGATTGACCAAATCTGCAACAAACAGTCAACAACCATAATTATTAATACCCATGAATTATTACTTACGAAAAAAAACAATACAAATATTATAATACAACAACAAAAAATAACTAATTTAATGTAAGTTCTCAATAATACTTCTCAAACATGTCATGACCATAATTTAATGTTAGTGATCAATAATATTTAATCAAACATAATTACTGTAATTTACAACATGAAAATGAGCAAACATATTATCAAATATACTGTAATTTACAACATGCTTTACCCTAAACAGATGCGATAGCGTGAGAACGTCAGGACTGGATGTACACATATGGG
The DNA here is from genome assembly GCF_013265735.2 of Oncorhynchus mykiss. Lineage (NCBI taxonomy): Eukaryota > Metazoa > Chordata > Actinopteri > Salmoniformes > Salmonidae > Oncorhynchus > Oncorhynchus mykiss. Next base: position 14,396,150 of record NC_048573.1, read on the forward strand.
CATAACCACGTGACACATAAAATAGGTCATCAATCACTTTAGACGGTTTGCGTTCAACTGTATTCTCTCTAATATATCAAATTGAAATATGCATGCTTTACAGAAAATACATTACTGCAAATTAAAAAAAATGTTAAGAACATTTACTCTCTGTGTCCAATTATTGGGTCATATTTTATTGCTTTGATGTAATAATAACTTCAATGAAGTCAAAGAGTAAAAAACCCATGTGTCCATAATCCTAATTCCTAATCATCTATAAATATTTGCTAGGTATAGCCCCGACTTATCTCAGCTCACTGGTCACCATAGCAGCACCCACCAATAGCACGCACCCCAGCAGGTATATTTCACTGGTCACCCCCAAAGCCTATTCCTACTTTGGCCACCTTTCCTTCCAGTTCTCTGCTGCCAATGACTGGAATGAATTACAAAAATCACTGAAACTGGAGACTCATACCTCCCTCACTAGCATTAAGCATCAGCTGTCAGAGCAGCTCACAGATCACTGCACCTATACATAGCCCATCTGTAAATAGCCCATCCAACTACCTCCTCCCCATATTGTTATTTTTTTATATTTTTGCTCCTTTGCACCCCAGAATCTCTACTTGCACATTCATCTTCTGCACATCCATCACTCCAATGTTTCATTGCTAAAATTGTAATTATTTCCCCACTAGGGCCTTACCGCCCTAATCCTACCTCATTTGCACACACTGTATATATTTTTCCTATTGTGTTATTGACTGTATGTTTGTTTATTCCATGTGTAACTCTGTGTTGTTGTTTGTGTCGCACCGCTTTGCTTTATCTTGGCCAGGTGGCAGTTGTAAATGAGAACTTGTTCTCAACTGGTCTACCTGGTTAAATAAAGGTGAAATAAAATAAAATAATTCAGGTGTGTGAACCATAAACCTATGGATGGTTATGGCCCAGAAAAAATATATAATCATTTTCTAGGGCTGTTGCGGTGACTATATTACCGCCACACTGGCTGTCATGAGTCATGAACGCAGTAAAATGCCATGCGACCTTAGAGTCACGGTAATCTCCCTTTGTGCGGTCTGGTAGTACACAACTCGCGGTCATCAGATCCCTCTAACCACTCTGAAATCAATGCAAATGCAATCGAAAATCACATCAAACACAATCAAAACAGTATGTGCTTTTAAAACTAATCTCACTGTGATTGTTAGGTTAGATTACTTGTTAGATATTACTGCATTGTCGGAACTAGAAGCACAAGCATTTCGCTACACTCCCATTAACATTGCTAACCATGTGTATGTAACAAATAAATGTGATTTGATTTATCAGTTTGAAGAAAGAGGTTCAACGACAGGTTGAAACTGAGTGGAAAACATGGATGTGGATGTCGCTTCAAAGCCTAACACAATGAAATGGACAGCGCTAAGGTGATGATTAATTCAAAAGGCCAAGCCCGAAAAAAAAAACCTGCATTTAAATAATGATTGTGCCATTATACAACACATAGCCTACCACATGGTATGCATGTCAGAAAAACATGTTTAAAAAACTGATTTTATGATGTCTATGGTACATAATTGGTCTATCCTATACAAATTCAGTTAGCCAACAATTATAGATAATTTGTACTTGATTTTGAATAGCCTTGTAATAGTTTTTTTTAAATAACTAATAGGCTGACACATTACCTTTAGCTACAGACTAGCTCACCACCGTGCATTTCCATCTCCATCTCTCCTTCATTTCTTATTGGAGCACGCTGAGAGAGGGGCTGTCAACAGTTTAATGAATTATCTTTAGTTGTTAAAACATGTTACTTTAAATTTTCCGAACAGATTTAACTTGGTTGGCCAAATTAAGCACTTGTTAGCTGCAGGAACCGGGTTGGAGAGCCCATAGCATACAGAGTTTGGGCGGAATATCACCTGTCGCGCCGCTCGACTGTTTAGTGGTTGATGTGTGTGGGGTGAAAAACCGAGTAGCCTACCTCATTAGTTTAAAAAAAATAAAAATACTGTCAGGAAAGCGGCTTCTATTCGCTATTCGAGTGCATACTGATGACATACTTCCCCCGCCTCTGTTCCTGCACATTTGATAATGGCCCATTCTAAATTAAAATTAATTTGACATATTAGTAAAGGCAAGATTAAACTGTGGGTGAAAAAAATAATACTAAATAAAAATATGATCACTCGATGAGAGAACAGCTTGTGCAGCCACAGGCAAGGACCGGGGCGCCAAGTTTTTTTGCGACTTTCTCAAATCATCAATAGCCTATAGTCGCATCATGTTTTGATTTTTAAGGTTTGTACAATATAACTCTTTAGGACCTGCTTTAAATGATCACTTTTACGCTCAACATAGCCACTTCATATGCGCACTCGCTCCAGAATATGACAAATATCCTATCTATTTTATTCGGCTAAGTTCAATTACATTAATCTTACTATAAAATCACATGTAATAAACTATTGGAACGGGACTCAAGCATATTTTGTCTGCTAAATGAACAAGCCTACAGACTATGGTATGGCGCAAAGCCAAAGCCAAATACATTTTCTTCATATCATAATGTTTATATAGACCTTCCTAAAATAAATAATAGGTTTATTGCTTTGGTGTATATTCAATTGATTTAAACTTTTTAAATGTAGATGTTCCAAAAGTGCTGTGTGGCTTGTATACAGCTGGTATGAGTGGAGGCATCCAAATGCTAAACGTGTTTATGTTAATTAATAGTCAATTACAGTGAGACCAGCAGCCTTTTGCATGACAATAACCGACTGACAACATTTCATGACTGCCACAGCCCTATGTGCTACCATACCCTCGATTTTTTTACAAAACTATGAAATATATATATATATATATATATATATATATATATATATATATATATATATATATATATATATATATTTGGACAAGCAGCTACATATGTTGGACAAGCAGCTATTGTTCACTAGGAGCGCCGCCTCTGAATGAGCATTTCCTGTTCGCTTATGGCGGAGTACAGCTCACTGAGTGGGCCGGCAGGTAGCCTAGTGGTTAGAGTGTTGGGCCAGTAACCGAAAAGATGCTAGATCGAATCCCTGAACTGACAAGGTTCTGTCGTTAACCCACCCCTAGGTCGTAATTAAAAATAAGAATTTGCTCTTAACTGACTTGCCTAGTTAAATAAAAGGTTAAAAAAAAATATATAATAATAATAATAACTCATCTACTTAGAGTTACTGTCCCTTAGCAGAAGGTGTCCTGCTTGGTCATGAAGACGCGTAGCTTCATGGTAGACAGCATTGGCTGCTTTCTCTGCTGCCTCCTGTACCGTCTCTGCCTCCTCTGCTGCAGTAGCTCCTACTATCCCTCCTCTTACTGCTCCTGCTATTGCGGCCATCCCAACGACAACTCCTGCAGCTATGCCTACCCCTGCACCTGTCTTTGAATCCCCTCTCATGGTCGCCCTGTTCTTTGCTACAAGTACTGGTCGTACTGCCTTTGTCACGGCTGCTGGCCCTATTGTCATTGAAGCTGCAATCTGACGTTTGACTAAATTAAACAGTGGTTTTGTTTCGAATGGAAGTGGGATCCCTATCACCAGTGCCACCCCAAGAAAAGCTCCTACCACTGCACCTGTTGCTATCCCTGACCATTTGATCAGGAGTTTCTTCCTTGCTCTTTTCTTGGCTTGTTTTCTCATCTCTTCCTCTGACATCTGGCCTTTTAACTCCTTACTAAGACCCTCTATCTCTGCTTGTATTAATCTCTCTGCCTCTTGGAGCATCTCGTTGGTGTAGAACCCTCCTCTGTTATCTCTCACCATCTTCTCTATGGTGTTGAGTAACTCTGCTACTTGGTACTGGTTGCTGTACGGACCCTGCTGATTGGTGTTCCAGTATTTGTTGTCGATCACGTGACAGCGGCCTCCACATTTCTCCACAAGCTTGTTCAGTTCAGCATTCTGTTGGACAAACTTCTCAACGGTCAAACCATTGAGCTGGTCACCATGAGTGAAGAGGACTGTAGCATATTTGAAGGCCTCTGGTGAAAAATACGTCTCGATTTTCGCTACGGCTTCGTTCTCGTGGACTGTGTACCGTTCCACTTTCAGTACAATGAGAAAGGCATGCGGTCCTGGAGCACACTCTGTTATACATTTAACTATTTTAGGTTTCAGCTCCTCTTCAGGGATGTCAGTGTCAAAGAATCCAGGTGTGTCAATCAGGGTGATGTTTCTCCCTTTGATGTTCTTGGTCTGAGCTTTACATTTCTGTGTTGAGGAGGTGGAGGAACTGTCTACGAGGAACACATCATCTTGTCCGAAGATGGTGTTTCCAGCACTGCTTTTACCTCCTCCGGTTTTCCCCAGCAGCACAATCCTGATGTCTATAGGGAGGGTTCAGAATTATAACTTGAAATGGATCAATCATATAGTAATAATGTATTTGATTTAAAGGTGGGAGTGAAGTGTTGTAACTCACCTTGCTCTGGTCGAGTGCCTAATACAAACCCCCTGAGATGCAAAGCATTCTGGGCAGTCTGAAAAGCCTGTAGATTAGAATAAACAATACAACTGCAATGAAGGACTGTAACTGTTATTATTGAAAACATCTATAATTATGGATGTATGACAGTATTATTGAATGGTTTGGCTGAAACAGTGAAGTTAAAGTATGTTTATCCCAATGCACTGAGTGAGACCTTCTTCAAAAGTCTCTGCTCACCTTGGTAGAATCTCTGTCATTTGGATGGACAATGATGCGGACAAGGAAGGGGGTTCTGCTCGCTCGGTTCTGCTCATACCTACGGATCTCTTCTAGCAGAACCTGTGTTACCACATTGTCAGGGAACTGGAGAACCACACCAGTTCCAACTAAAGGGAAGGCAACGGAACGGAAGCGCCGCTTCTCACAAGAGGTCAAAATGTTCCTCACACCCTGCCTCAGAGCCTGAGAGAGGACCGGAGGTCAAGTGTTAATGGAGGTTCAAAGGTAACAGCACACACACACACACACACACACACACACACACACACACACACACACACACACACGACCCACCTGTACTGCTGGTCCTTGGGGGTTGTTGTCCCAATGTGCACAGCTGAGGAAGAAGACACGGCCAGAGCTGAGACCAGACAGTCCCTCCACCAGGACGTTGTCACCAGGTGCAGTCCGTCCCCCTGATTTCCTCACAAACGCTGTCATCATCCCTGGTCCAGCTGCCTCCAACAACGCATTACCAACACGGGAGGAGAGAGGGTCACTGCCAACCATGGGGGACACCAGGGCATCCACCTTCAGAGAAAAAGAGATGGAAAAAAAGAGAGAACATTGAGTCAGTATGAAGTCAACCTAATTCACAGAATGTTGTTGAATCAAGGCTGCGGCTATGTCAGTGTGTCTCTCTCTCACCTCCTGTTTCTCTATGGTTCCCTGGATGATCTCCACCTGGACACAGACCTCTGGAGCCACTGGTCCCCTGGTGGAGGCAGCAGTGGTGTCTCTCTGAGGAGCATGTGTAGTGGTAGTGGTGGTGCTGGACTCTACCTCCCACCCAGGAAACTCCCTCTTCCCCTCTAATAGCCTATCACAGGCCTCCTGCATGGCTTTCACTGCCTCTCCACTCACATCAATCAGAGTGACTTTGGTAAGGATGTGCTGTTTCCTCCCAAAGTCCCTCACTGCAGAGACTATGGCCTCAGAGCACACCTTCAGAGGAACGCCCAATATCCCCGAGCTGATGCAGGGCATGGCCAAGGTCTGGAGTTCCATGGTCTCTGCCAGATCCAGGACTGCCTTTACTGTCTTCTCCAGCAAAGGGCGCTCATTCCTACCTACGCTGCCCCCTACTGGTCCCACTGCATGCAGCAGCATCTTACAAGGCAGATTCCCTCCTGTAGTCTCTACCACTGTACCTGTGGGCACTCTCCCTATCTGCCTAACCAGATCCCTGCTGGCCCGCTGTACCTCAGGCCCCCCCGCCCGGCTCAGGGCTGCAGCCACGCCCTCAGCATGATCCAGGTCCTCATTGGCTGCGTTCACCAGCGCATCCGCCTGTTCCTTGGTGATGTCACCTTGACAAACAACTACCTGCAGTCCCAGACGGAGGCGATAGCTGGTGGCTGCGACCATCTCCTCCTGTATCGATCCGGTTCCTGCTTCGCTGACTACGCCATCCTGATTCTGTTGATGGTGTCTCACGACTCTTACGACTCTGGACCTGCCCATCAGAAAGGCCCCAATCTCCTCCCTCAGCTCCTGAACCTCCTTCATGTGGCCCAGCAGCTGCACTCTACACCCAGGACCATACCTGGCTACCACCCTGCATCTGCTCTGGTTCATCTCCTTCACCTTCGTCTCAAGCTTAGACTTCAGTTCAGCCAGGAGGGCACCGTTGGGCACGTCAATCTTCTCCTCCCCAAACTCTCCCAGCAGATCCTTCTCAGCCTGGTCCAGTTTCCCAGAGGAGAGGGAGAACAGACGGAGCTCTGTATCCCCCAACTCTACCTCCACACGGAGTCCCAACCCCAGCAGACTGCTCAGGTTCCCAGGCCTCCCATACTCCTCCCTCAGGAAGGACAGGAGGTGGGGGGACACCACCACCACCCGCTCCAGCACCAGAGAGATCTTATCCGTAACCAACTTTCTGGCTGTCTGGACTTCATTTGCGTAGCCATGCAGGACCAGCTGAGCTGAGTCACCGCGTGTCACCTTCACCCCTGGAACAACCTCACCTAGATCCTTCTCTATCACTTCACCTAGAAGAAGGAGCTGGACCTGTCCCAGATGACAGGTGGTGCTGATCTTCTCCTGCTTCCCTGTGCTCAGACAATGGAGTACATGTTCTTGACCACCAGGTGGAGATGTCTCGACCGGGAGGGAGTGGTGACTCTAGATTTGGAAAACAAGTGAGTCATTGCAGGGTAATTTCACTGTGGTCATGACAACAATATTTTATTATCTTTCTATGATTATTGCAGTTCAACAGTACTACTGCTTCTAGGATATCTGATGATTCTCCATTCTAGCGTGGAGGTATTTTTCAGTTTTACTTTAACATGGTTATATTTAGTTAAAATGACTCTTCCCGCAATATTACAGAACCACACATTTATACCTCACAAACTGGCAAACATCCAAGTGTGGGCTAACAGTGCAAATACAACAACAGTGTATTGTCATCATGGTGATATGTGACTCTGTTTTGGTGTGTCTGTATAGTCTGGCCTCACCTGACTACTGACTGGGGAGGTTGTTGTGGGTGGAGGCTCCTGACTGCTGACTGGGGAGGTTGTTGTGGGTGGAGGCTCCTGACTGCTGACTGGGGAGGTTGTTGTGGGTGGAGGCTCCTGACTGCTGACTGGGGAGGTTGTTGTGGGTGGAGGCTCCTGACTGTCTCTCAGAGTGAGGAAGAGAGGTCCTCCAGGCATCTCCAAAACATGATTAGGTTTCTGAAGTACCCTCTGCTGGACTGGAAGAGATAGAGTCATAATGAGTTGTTGTTGTCATGTAGTTGTAGTAATAACAATACCAACAATAATAATAAGTTGTACTATATATTAAGCCTTTTGCATTCACTCCAGGACTTGAAGAGTTAAAGGCTACATAGGCTAGAGGAGTTGTGCTATAATCTATTAAGTAATATACTGTATGTATATGTATATCTATAAAGTTATGAATTAATATACTGTATGTATATGTATATATATAGTTATTAAATCATCTCAAAAGTTATTAAAATAACAACTTTCTCCCTTTTTAGATTGATAAAGTACTGTAGAATTAATCAATATAATGAAAAGCCAAAGTAATGCATTTGCGCATGCCTGTCTGCATAAGCGTAGCCTGGCTATGGTAAAGTGAAACTTAAGCCGATACCAGATTTATTTGTTGTGTATGTCTGAAAAACATTCAGATTCAACACATCCTACTACAAATCCTACTTCAAATATTATTGTTTTACCCAAGTGTAGCCCTATTCAAATAATACATATTAAACATGTAGAATAACATATTGAAAAACAAACGTTCACTTATGAACGACTTTGGCAAGACTTGGCTATATGGTAATACCGCACTCCATATTCAATCCCTTAGCCTAAACATTTTCGTACCTGTCTGGTCAATAAATGCGATCTTGTAGACTTTGTCACCAACTGATTCTACTGGTCCACAAACTCCGCCACCGGATTTACGTTTAATTCCAAAGTACCTTTTTATCATATTTTTCTGTGGTGGGTCCAGAGTCTGACACTCGAAGAAAACAGGGTATTTGAAAACGTCCATATTATAAAGTAGCCTGGTTATTATTTGTCGTTGACCCTATTAGAAAGAGCAAATCAGTCGATCGAGGAGAATACGTAGACAACACTACATGCACGCTCGGACTCCTATATTTTGATCATATTTGCTTGAACTTTAGATATGGTCCGCCCTGGCCCAAAAATAGACGTCTATTATTGGTCCAGATTTTGTCAGTCCAGACCATCCCCAAATCAACTTCCGTGGATTTGTGGCACTCTTGAGGGGATTCAATTAATATGTCCCGGGCGCCAAGGTAGGAGTGTTTTGCAGCGGGTGCAAGTAGATCGATCATACGGAAATTGTTAGGATTGTAAGAAAAGCGATCCGTGAAACATGAAACGTAACCGTTAAATTACATTTGTAAACGTACAAACCCTATGTTACGACTATGAATGAACATTTACACGTTCAATTCTTACTTTATGTATGCCTTTACTCGTTTACATATATGTTTTATATGTACAAACTTGTCAGGAATGTGGTATCAGCAAAGGACATGAACCGAAAGTAGCTAGTCGAAATTAGATAGTATCTCGAGCCCAAACGTGAGTATTGCTTTGCAATTTCCGGTTTCATTTCTCCCCCCAAAAAGTCAAGGGCTGGGCAAAAGTCCAAGTACCCCTGACTGCAGTGTGCAGTTCGGCTGGCTCAATGTGGGCGGAATCGGACGTTTGACTCCGCACACTTCTGACCCCGCCCATCGTTTTTTTTTTTCCATCTGAGGTTTGACAGTCACACATTGAAGACAAACACACACATTTGTGCAAGGCACACGTTGAATACAAACATATTTCATTTTTGAAGATCGTAAGAAATATGATGTAAAGTGGGACCGGCACATGTGTTGTCACACTTTTTGCTCCATGCTATATTTGAGACAAGCTACTGTTATTGTTGCAGTGAACAACATACTTGTTATGTGTGTCATGTACTGTTAAAATTGTGTTGATAAATGTTATAACTTTGTAATGATATTATTTAATTGAGCATATATACACAGTTACTACCTATCCTGATTTCTAATGCCGTTTACTTTCCTCATGAGAATGAAGACAGACTACACCATATAGACGTACTGACACGCTGAATATGCTTCCTACATTACGCTAGACGGTCTCCAGTAAAGAGATCAGAGACGCAGGTGACTTCTATGTCATGTTTACTAAACAGCAGAACAGAATTAACCCAGCAGAGAAAAACAAGGCTTGACACTCCTCAAAAATGGCTTCACTTCTGCTCCTCCAGAATACACTCCTTTTCTTGTTGTCAACTGCCTCCACATAGAACATCTCATCATCTCTCTGTAAGTGGAACGAGAACATGAAGGGTTCCTTGAGGAAAATATGTTCCTCTTCATCCAGGCCATTATACAACCGTAGTTCTTTAAGGCTTGTAATGCGGTCTTCCCCGTCCATCCCAATTACACTAGGGAGGGAAACGGTGCCTTTAAATGTTGGGAGTTTGCACCACCTAGCTGCCTCTAGGGTGTCCCTTAGAAGAACATCTGCTTCCTTGAAGAATAAATATTAAGAGTAGTGCCTCATTGGGTGATCAAGTCAAATTACACCCTACTTTCACAATACCACCATGCAAAGTAAAAGCCACTATTACTGAAGGGGTTTTGAGTGATATCTATAACTACTCAAGTAATCACAACTATTATATATTGCCATGCGTCAAGCCTTCAGCATTACACACAGTATACTACATACCCAGTTCACAGCTCCCAGTTCGCTGTGCATTTTGTTTTCAGTATCGTCTAGACAGAAAACAGATTGTGGTCATTAAGTAATGTAAGGGAACCTCTAGGGATGTGTGTACAATAATGCACCTTACTTTAGCTAATAGCCTATACAGTACCTGATCCTGCAGAGCTGGATGCTGATGTGACATGCTGTGACTTCTTGGGGGGACGGGGACGTCTTCTACATCATCCTGAAATATATTGGAGGGGTGGTTTAAGTCTTTAAGCATTGGTTTAAGACTATACCACTCATCATACGAGGGGGGGGGGGGGGGGGGACTAAGTCTTTAAGCATTGGTTTATGACTATACCACTCTTCATATGAGAGGGGTGGTTTAAGTCTTTAAGCATTGGTTTAAGACTATACCACTCATCATATATATATATAGCAATCAAATAAAATATTTCAAAAAATCTAATGAATACTCTGCAACCATTCAAGCAACTGCATTAGCATGAGAATATACAGTGGGGAGAACAAGTATTTGATACACTGCTGATTTTGCAGGTTTGATAAAAATTACAGACCTCTACATGGTCGCAGTTGTAAATGAGAACTTGTTCTCAACTAGCCTACCTGGTTAAATAAAGGTGAAATATATTTTTTTTAAAAACATGCTTTGTAAGTAGGACTACTTACAAAGCATGTTTGTTTAAAAAAAAAAAAATATTTCACCTTTATTTAACCAGGTAGGCTAGTTGAGAACAAGTTCTCATTTACAACTGCGACCATGTAGAGGTCTGTAATTTTTATCATTGATCATTTATCATTTATCACTTCAACTGTAAGAGACGGAATCTAAAACAAAAATCCAGAAAATCACATTGTATGATTTTTAAGTAATTAATTAGCATTTTATTGCTTGACATAAGTATTTGATACTTAAGAAAAGCAGAATTTAATATTTGGTACAGAAAACGTTGTTTGCAATTATAGAGATCATATGTTTCCTGTAGTTCTTGACCAGGTTTACACACACTGCAGCAGGGATTTTGGCCCACTCCTCCATACAGACCTTCTCCAGATCCTTCAGGTTTCGGGGCTGTCGCTGGACAATACGGACTTTCTGCTCCCTCCAAAGATTTTCTATTGGGTTAAGGTCTGGAGACTGGCTAGGCCACTCCAGGACTTTGAGATGCTTCTTACGGAGCCACTCCTTAGTTGCCCTGGCTGTGTGTTTCGGGTCGTTGTCATGCTGGAAGACCCAGCCACGACCCATCTTCAATGCTCTTACTGAGGGAAGGAGGTTGTTGGCCAAGATCTCGCGATACATGGCCCCATCCATCCTCTCCTCAATACGGTGCAGTTGTCCTGTCCCCTTTACAGAAAAGCATCCCCAAAGAATGATGTTTCCACCTCCATGCTTCACGGTTGGGATGGTGTTCTTGGGGTTGTACTCATCCTTCTTCTTCCTCCAAACAAGGCGAGTGGAGTTTAGACCAAGAAGCTCTATTTTTGTCTCATCAGACCACATGACCTTCTCCCATTCCTCCTCTGGATCATCTAGATGGTCATTGGCAAACTTCAGACAGGCCTGGACATGCGCTGGCTTGAGCAGGGGGACATTGCGTGCGTTGCGGGATTTTAATCCATGACGGCGTAGTGTGTTACTAATGGTTTTCTTTGAGACTGTGGTCCCAGCTCTCTTCAGGTAATTGACCAGGTCCTGCTGTGTAGTTCTGGGCTGATCCCTCACCTTCCTCATGATAATTGATGCCCCACGAGGTGAGATCTTGCATGGAGCCCCAGACCGAGGGTGATTGACCGTCATCTTGAACTTCTTCCATTTTCTAATAATTGCGCCAACGGTTGTTGCCTTCTCACCAAGCTGCTTACCTATTGTCCTGTAGCCCATCCCAGCCTTGTGCAGGTCTACAATTTTATCCCTGATGTCCTTACACAGCTCTCTGGTCTTGGCCATTGTGGAGAGTTTGGAGTCTGTTTGATTGAGTGTGTGGACAGGTATCTTTTATACAGGTAACGAGTTCAAACAGGTGCAGTTAATACAGATAATGAGTGGAGAACAGGAGGGCTTCTTAAAGAAAAACTAACAGGTCTGTGAGAGCCGGAATTCTTACTGGTTGGTAGGTGATCAAATACTTATGTCATAAAATAAAATGCAAGTTAATTACATAAAAATCAGACAATGTGATGAATATATCTCTAATATATAGGTTAAGCTTTAAGTTATTCCATATCTTTAGAGGTTGTCTGACCAGGTAACTTTTACTGAGAGTAGCCATTGTAGCTGGTAGGAGAGAGTATTTGATGGCTCTTAACGATGTGGGCATAAAGGATTTGGATTTTACCATTCCCTGATTCTGTTGGAGGCTCTAGAACATTCTAGATGTAAGTTCCTGCTCACTTTTGTTTTACATTTGACAATATTGTACGTAACTTAATACAAATTGTAATTGATGTTATAGAATATATTACATAATATATTGCTGTGCATTTCTAGTAGCATGTTCCTGACTTTTTGTTTGACATTTTACGATCTTGTGTGTGAGTTATAGATCATGCTTAAGGTTTAAATAATATACTTTTTCATCTTTGAATTTCATATTGACACCCATTTGACATTGTTTTCAAACTCTTTATTGGTGTTATCATTACATATACTGTATATGATACACTTTCAGTGTTTGATTTTTGAATTGAATTGATGATGTTAAATTATGAAGTTAGATTATGATCAATTATGATTGTAAATGAGTGATAGTAAATTATTGTAGATGATGATAAATGGTCATAGTAAATTATGGTAAATTATGATTTTATATGACGATGTTCTTTTTACCATCAGTAGTGGTGATGTAGAGCAGGTCTGTAATGCAGTTTGTATGTGATGTACAAACTGTTTCTTTTCTGTTTATTTTTAATGTGGAATTAGGAAATAGAAAAAATGACATCCAACATATATTTGTCTTTAATGTTAAATTACATTAGAATATTACATCTACACATCATGGCCTAAGATACAGCCTTTATCCACTGGACTAGAGAACACGAGAGGACGCTAGAGAACACAACAAGAATATCTTAAGCTGTCTGGTACAGGTGGGACGCTAACCTCGACAACAGCCAGTGAAATTGCAGGGCGCCAAATTCAAAACAACAGAAATCCCATAATTAAAATTCCTCAAACGTACAAGTATTTTACACCATTTTAAAGATTAACTTCTTGTAAATCCAGCCACAGTGTCCGATTTCAAATAGGCTTTACGGCGAAAGCACACCAAACGATTATGTTAGGTCAGCACCTAGTCACAGAAAACCATACAGCCATTTCCAGCCAAGGAGAGGGCTCAGAAAAGTCAGAAATAGCGATTAAATTAATCACTAACCTTTGATGATCCTCATTAGATGGCAAAAAGTTAATCTTTATATCCAAAAATCTGAGTTTACATTGGTGTGTTATGTTCAGTCATTCCAAAACATCTGGTGATTTTGCAGAAAGCCACAACAATTTACAGAAATACTCATCATATATGTTGATGAAAATACAAGTGTTATGCATGGAACTTTAGATAAACGTATCCTTAATGCAACCACTGTGTCAGATTTCAAAAAAGCTTTACCGAAAAGGCACACCATGCAATAATCTGAGTACAGCGCTCAAACAACAAAACAAACCATACAGATATCCGTTATGTTGTGGAGTCAACAGAAGTCAGAAATAGCATTATAAATATTCATTTACCTTTGATGATCTTCATCAGAATGCACACCCAGGAATCCCAGTTCCACAATAAATGTTTGATTTGTTCGATAAAGTCCATAATTTATGTCCAAATACCTCCTTTTTCTTTGTTTGTTTAGTACACAATCCAAACTCACGACGCGCGGGCCAGTCCAGGCAAAAGTTCAGACGAAAAGTAATATTACAATTCGTAGAAACATGTCAAACAAAGTATAGAATCAATCTTTAGGATGTTTTTATCATAAATCTTCAATAATGTTCCAACTGGAGAATTCCTTGGTCTGTAGAAATGCAATCAAACACCATTCTAAAGACTGTTGACATCGAGTGGAAGCCTTAGGAAGTGCAATATGAACCCATAGACACTGTATATTCGATAGGCAATGACTTGAAAAACTACAAACCTCAGATTTCCTACTTCCTGGTTGGATTTTTTCTCAGGTTTTTGCCTGCCATATGAGTTCTGTTATACTCACAGACATCATTCAAACATTTTTAGAAAATTAATAATATGCGTATATTAGCAACTGGGCCTGATTAGCAGGCAGTTTACTCTGGGCACCTTATTCATTCAAGCTACTCAATACTGCCCCCAGCCATAACAAGTTAGTATTGTGGAATAACTACGACATTGTTTGTACATCGTCAGTTTTCTCCTATCACAACCATTAAGCTCTGTTTTAAAATTATTATCGGCCTCATGGGGAAATCCCTGAGCAGTTTCCTTTCTCTCCAGCAACTGAGTTAGGAAGTACGCCTGTGGTTTCTTTGCAGCAATTTGACCACGAAGGCATGTATTTTTTTCTTATTCTTCAGAACAGTGTGTGAGAGTGAATTGTACACTCCTATCCTTTTCAAATAGGTTTCTACTCTTCCCCTTTCAAAGGGTGAAAACAAGGACTGATACTCAGATATCGATACTTATTCAATAAAGGAGATCAACAGATATAGAAAGACACTTTGCTAAATGACACTGATCATTCTATAAACTCTGATGGAAAAGAATTAAAAAAAGTCCAATCGGATGTCTTCGTAGGGAGGATAGCAAACCCTGGGATTTAGCTCAAATTTGTACTTAATTCTCCCATTGACTTTAAGGAATCATTCCTGCAAATGTCAGTGCAGTGCACACTTTCTGAATTCTGAAATCGGCATCTTAAACATGGCCATAACTACATATGAGGACACCGTGGTCCGTACCTCGACTTCAGAATTCGGTAAGTATTCAGACCCCTTGACTTTTTCCACGCTTTGTTACGTTAAAGCCTAATTCTAAAATGTATTAAATTGTTTTTTTTCTCATCAATCTACACACAATACAACACATAATGACAAAGCAATAACAGGTTTTTTGAAATATTTGCAAATGTATGAGGCCAGTGTGTTCTTGGGGACCTTCAATGCTGCAGAATTTTTTGGGTACCCTTCCCCAGACCTGTGACTCGACACAATTATGTCTCGGAGCTCTACGGACAATTCCCTCGACCTCATGGCTTAGTTTTTGCTCTGACATGCACTGTCAACTGTGAGACCTTATATAGTTTGTTACTTTCCAAATAATGTCCAATCAATTAAATTTACCACAGGTGGACTCCAATCAAGTTGTTGAAACATCTCAAGGATTATCAATGGAAACAGGATGCACCTGAGCTCAATTTCAGGGTCTCATTGCAAAGGGTCTGAATACTTATGTAAATAAAATATTTCTGTTTAAAATATTTAATATATTTAATATATTTTACACATATTTAACCCTTGTGGAGGTCGTAGAGCAAAATGGAACATCTTCCCTTTCCACAGTGGGGTCACATTATTTTGTAGCCCAAGTGGTTCTGACGCGATGTCTCATGGTCTGACAGATATAGCTCTAGCCCTGCCATCTTTCAGCGGAGATGCAGAAGTGCAACAGTAGTGTATTTTTTTGATTTGTATGTTTTTTTTGTTATTATGTTAATTAGATTGATGCACTGGTGTGTCAATCGACCTTAAAGTACTAAACGCTATTATAACCGCCATCGATAAAAGACAGTACTGTGCAGCCGTCTTCATCGACGTGGCCAAGGCTTTCGACTCTGTCAATCACCATATTCTTATCGGCAGACTCAGTAGCCTCGGTTTTTCTAATGACTGCCTTGCCTGGTTCACCAACTACTTTGCAGACAGAGTTCAGTGTGTCAAATCGGAGGGCATGATGTCCGGTCCTCTGCCAGTCTCTATGGGGGTGCCACAGGGTTAAATTCTCGGGCCGACTCTTTTCTCTGTATATATCAATGATGTTGCTCTTGCTGCGGGCGATTCCCTGATCCACCTCTACGCAGACGACACCATTCTGTATACTTCTGGCCCTTCCTTGGACACTGTGCTATCTAACCTCCAAACAAGCTTCAATGCCATACAACACTCCTTCCGTGGCCTCCAACTGCTCTTAAACGCTAGTAAAACCAAATGCATGCTTTTCAACCGTTCGCTGCCTGCACCCGCACGCCCGACTAGCATCACCACCCTGGATGGTTCCGACCTAGAATATGTGGACATCTATAAGTACATAGGTGTCTGGCTAGACTGTAAACTCTCCTTCCAGACTCATATCAAACATCTCCAATCTAAAATCAAATCTAGAGTCGGCTTTCTATTCCGCAACAAAGCCTCCTTCACTCACGCCGCCAAACTTACCCTAGTAAAACTGACTATCCTACCGATCCTCGACTTCGGCGATGTCATCTACAAAATAGCTTCCAATACTCTACTCAGCAAACTGGATGCAGTTTATCACAGTGCCATCCGTTTTGTTACTAAAGCACCATATACCACCCACCACTGCGACCTGTATGCTCTAGTCGGCTGGCCCTCGCTACATATTCGTCGCCAGACCCACTGGCTCCAGGTCATCTACAAGTCCATGCTAGGTAAAGCTCCGCCTTACCTCAGTTCACTGGTCACGATGGCAACACCCACCCGTAGCACGCGCTCCAGCAGGTGTATCTCACTGATCATCCCTAAAGCCAACACCTCATTTGGCCGCCTTTCCTTCCAGTTCTCTGCTGCCTGTGACTGGAACGAATTGCAAAAATCATTAAAGTTTGAGAATTTTTATCTCCGTCACCAACTTCAAACATCTGCTATCTGAGCAGCTAACCGATCGCTGCAGCTGTACATAGTCCATCGGTAAATAGCCCACCCAATTTACCTACCTCATCTCCATACTGTTTATATTTATTTACTTTTCTGCTCTTTTGCACACCAGTATCTCTACCTGCACATGACCATCTGATCATTTATCACTCCAGTGTTAATCTGCAAAATTGTAATTATCTGCCTCATCTGTACCTCATGCCTTTTGCACACAATGTATATAGACTCTTTTTTTTCCCCCATTGTGTTATTGACTTGTTTATTGTTTACTCCATGTATAACTCTGTGTTGTTGTCTGTTCACACTGCTATGCTTTATCTTGGCCAGGTCACAGTTGTAAATGAGAATTTGTTCTCAACTAGCCTACCTGGTTAAATAAAGGTGAAATAAATCAAATAAAAAAGGGGTTACCTGGCCAGCTAGCTAGCTAGCGTTAGCAATGTTGGGTGGTCAATGAGACTAAGAGCTAGCTAACCAGCTGAGCTAGGGTGACCACATGTCATGGATTCTGTGGGACATTCCCGCATTCTGTCCCTTTGTCCCACGTCCCGCAAGCAAACAATCCTGTCCCGCCTTTTATCAACAAATTCTAACACCACTAATTTAGAAAACAATCTTGATTTGTCCTCTATTTCAGTCAGACATTGCTGTCTCTTGCAGTCATGTCGCGCTTATGGAAAAAATATATATCATAAGGATGTGGTAGCCTAAGCCTACTGGTAATGTTAAACACTTCTCCAATCGTTGTTGACATCTGATAATCTGCTCTGCGCAAGATGAGACATAGGCCATGATCATAGGCATGTTATCAACCAATCAAATCCTTTTGGGCTAAATTCCAGTCATACTTGTAGAGGTTAATTAGAACTAACTACTTACAAAAAGTGTACTTCTGATGAAATAGCTGTATTAGACTAAAAGATAAACAGCAATTTTGTCAAACTTGTGAGGCTCTCCATGCACATTAGCTGCTCATTCAACATATTTGCTGCTAGGCTACTTCACTCGATCCTTTTTTAAAATCCCCTTCGTAACTATATTACATTCCATGAGACCAACCAGAAATGTTTCCTTGGCCAAATATTCCCACATTTTGTGGTCTCTTGTTTCTGGATCACACAGTAGGCTTGATGCGCTTGAATTGCTTTTCCGGAGAAATATGCTCTGCAACTTCTCACAATGGGGCTTGTTTAGTACAGTTTAGATCAAAGCTGAATCAATGTTTTGGAAGATCACATAATGATTCATTATTATTCTATATAACAAACCGCAGATAATATCATAGTATAACACTACTGTTACACCACCTCATGTATTTTTAGAATGGTTCGCTGAATAGTAAAAAAAACAAAAAATGAAAAAAAGCGGCCAAAACTCAACACAGCCACTAGGCAGAATGTGCTTTAATTTAAACAAAATACAGGAAGGCTACATAGTTTGTTAATAACACCATCTGCTCTAATTCACTCACGAAACAGTTCTTCAAGGAGATCTAAATGCACATTCCTTTGAAACTGATTGAGATCAAATGATTGGCTACACTGTCCTGCGAATGTCCCACAAAATCATCTTGTTGTCCCACGTTTGTGGATTGTAGATGTGGTAACCCTAAACTGATCTAGCAAACAATGTAATAAAGGCATCATTTGGGGGTGGGAAATACTCCATCAACAGGCTCTGCATCAGGAATCACAGTAGCAAGTACCCCAGGTGCACTGTTATTTTTCCATTTCCGTTGTTTGAGGCATCACTGTCATCTGAGAAATACACGGGCTCACCTTCACCTACAGATCATTCCAAATAAAACATGCATTGTAATTATTTCAGCTTTCGTTCTTCCCAAGTGCATCATCTCCACAACATTTGAATAATGAAACAAAGCACCAATGAGCATAACAAGACAGTCGGTGCTGTTGTAGCGGAGTCCATGTTTAATCGGTGCTGTTGTAGCGGAGTCCGTGTTTAATCAGTGCTGTTGTAGCGGAGTCCGTGTTTAATTGGTACTGTTGTAGCGGAGTCCGTGTTTAATCGGTGCTGTTGTAGCGGAGTCCGTGTTTAATCGGTGCTGTTGTAGCGGAGTCCGTGTTTAATTGGTACTGTTGTAGCGGAGTCCGTGTTTAATCGGTGCTGTTGTAGCGGAGTCCGTGTTTAATCGGTGCTGTTGTAGCGGAATCCGTGTTTAATCGGTGCTGTTGTAGCGGAGTCCGTGTTTAATCGGTGCTGTTGTAGCGGAGTCCGTGTTTAATCGGTGCTGTTGTAGCGGAGTCCGTGTTTAATCGGTGCTGTTGTAGCGGAGTCTGTGTTTAATCGGTGCTGTTGTAGCGGAATCCGTGTTTAATCGGTGCTGTTGTAGCGGAGTCTGTGTTTAATCGGTGCTGTTGTAGCGGAATCCGTGTTTAATCGGTGCTGTTGTAGCGGAATCCGTGTTTAATCGGTGCTGTTGTAGCGGAGTCCGTGTTTAATCGGTGCTGTTGTAGCGGAATCCGTGTTTAATCGGTGCTGTTGTAGCGGAATCCGTGTTTAATCGGTGCTGTTGTAGCAGAGTCCGTGTTTAATCGGTGCTGTTGTAGTGGAGTCCGTGTTTAATACGAAGTTTCACTTGCCCAGATTTTGTCATTTCCCGCACTAGACGAAGAATGCACCAATATTGCTAGCACCTTTAGCTAGCGTGGCCTTCTTGTGCATTTATGTGGATGCATGCTGAGTTAGGTTATTCTCCCCTCCATGACCAATTGAGAATTGTTGTAGCTGCACAGTCTTTTATTTTTTGCAGGTTTATCCATATTTCCTTGATATACCAAACCGACCGAACAACAACATACATTACTTTGCAGGAATTGGCACGTTTACGCTATACTGTGATTGGATGAATATACGGGACAAACCAATTTAGCCCAATATAAGGCACATCCCGGCTAATACGGGACAGTTGGCAACCCTATCAGAAGTAAGAATGGAACAGGAACTGTTGGAACAGGAACAAACAGGCATATGACTTTTGTACAGTTGACCTCTTCATGCACTTACAAAGTCTCTACAACTGATTCTTAATCTCAAGCTAAAGCAAAACATGAATCATTGTACTTTTCTAATTACAGGTGTTCCTATAATGTACAGATATGATCAAATTCCATTCAAATTCCAATCACAAAACGTCTTATCTTTGATTACAACAACATGCCCAGCTAACAGCTAAATGTTTGTTTTGGACGTTATAATAATTCTAATTCTACTTTACAGGTTCCACATGTTGTCATGGAAAATATGAATGCTATTTCCAACCACCAATGAGCAACTCTGCCGGAAATCCAGTTGCATATTGAATGTTGATTTGCTGAAAGGCCAGTCTTTTTGGCAAATGAAAGGAGTGGCAAGGAGTGGAATGTTAGCTAAAAAGACTGGTACCCGGACTTGTTAGATGGCACCTGAGGGAAATCATTTTATTTTTTGGTCTAATTGTGGACGTGTAAGTATCTAAAGAAGTGGGAATTTGGAATAATGTATTATGTTTGTCAAGTTGCTATGTAAAAAAATGCAAATGGCTCTTATTCTTTTTTTCTCTCATAGTCACGTGGTGTATATTAAATTAAGTATACTTTGTTTACACTTTGTATTCCCTGAATCATTTCAATAAAATCCTTCAAAATGTGTAGAAATTGTTTTTTTTAGTACAGGTCTGATTATGCAAGAAGCTACTGAGACAAGATTAGCTGTCACCATTGGCGTTGGCTAATGGGGATCCTAATAAATCAAGTCAAACCCATATCCCATATCAGGTAGAATTAGGATCATAATGAGAAAGACTATATGGACAGGGAGGACCTGATCCTAGCTCAGCACTCTTACTCTGATACGCTTTATGAATAAGGGGCCCAAAGTGAAGTCCAACAGTCCTCTGATTTTAAGTTACATATTACTCATAATCTATATATGTTTAATTCAAGTTTACTGACCTATGATCACATTTTTTTTAAGTCTTTAATTGTAGGAAAGTCTTTCCAGGACAGTGAACTATTATTATTCACAAAGGATGTTTGAAAAAAAACAGACTTAGTTGACATAGTTGTGAGGTAAAGATAAAATGACTGAGAAGCTCAGCTTATTAGTGGTGAGGGTAGTGAGTTAAGAAATTAGACATCCTAAATGGGCACTCTCATGCAAATGCACACAGCAGGCCAGGTGGCCCAACTTCTATGCGTGTGCTCTGCTCCTGCGCTCAGGTGCTCCTGCGCCCTCTGTATGTTCCGAGAGAGAAGCCAGAGACTGCTCACATGGGACACTCAAAACAAAATACAATGAAAACATTAACAAAACTCATAAATGATGGTTATGAAATGAACCAAAACTTGTTTCTCACAAGTGTAGCAGGTTGTGAACTCTGAAAATAACATTTCCACTGCGATAATGAAAACGGTAGGTTAAATGACTGGAGACTAATCAACACATGCGTTAACAGAAATGAATGTAACCAAATGACAGAAGATAACGGTACATTTACTAGGCCTACTGGTGACATATTTAATGGGGAATTGATAAAAAATATATATAATCAGAGGGCAAACCATTCACACAATGAATGCGCAGGAATTGGCGGGAGACATCGGAGCTCATTCTGGAGAGTTGAGTACGTGTGTTTTGGAGAGAGATGTGCAATATTTTGGGCACACACCCCACCCTTCTTGTTGCAATATTTTTAATTATATTCAAGGCACATTATCTTATCACTGACAGCCGCAACTCAATCAGCTAGGCCTATTGCCACAAACGCTGGCCAAATTGCGGGCCTCCCAAATAGGCATATGCCTATGAAGTTGTGATTTGAAACTATCCACAGCAACAACAAAAAAAAACATTCAAATGATCCTCTGTGGCTAAGTCATGATCTCTGGTGAAGTATTTTGAATGATTTTATTTCAACAATATTATTTAAATAATTTTGTCAAATCTTCAATTTACTTTAGGGGAAGCCAACATCCAAACAGTGCACTGTGCAATCGGCAACTTTCCTTTCCAATTCACAAGAGGGTGAAACCAAAGATCTGTATATAATAACAAGATGCATATATCTCCGCCCTAAAATGGGAGTCGTTGTCCCAAAGGCGGGAAGGCAGGCGACAAGCTTAGGTCTGCAGTTTATGCCCATAAAAACGCATTAGGCTTATTCTGGAAATATTTTGTCTAGAGCTTTGCCTCTTCCTCTCTGCTGAATCATCAGAGAAAGCATGCGAGCGAGCCAATCAGCTCCCCTCCCCCTTACCATAAGTAACCGGTGAATCCGATCAGATCTGTCCAGAAACAGTATGACATGCCATATTATTTTGGTCCAGACAGCATCAGATACATGGTCTACACATACTGAGACAGGGGTGCTGTTTTCGCTGGCTCGTATGCTTTATCTGAGATTGACGCTTTCTGTCGGTGCGCATCTCGATCAAATAAAATATCAATATTTCAATATTTTATTTGGATGGGCAAGGAGGTACGGTAGGGCGGGCCAGGCCCTCTAAGGCCCGCCCATAATGCCGGCCCTGCAGACAAGTTTTAAATGCAAAAAGTACTGATATTGTATCATATACCTTTCCAGGAAAACAAAAATGTAGACATTTGTGGTCTGTTTACATATATTTTAGAGGCTATTTATACAAAACAATTGCGTAAAACCTGTATAAACTGTATTAATAGTTGTATGACATTTGGAATTTGGAATCATAGCATCATTTGTACAACGCACTGCTGAAATACCTGGGTTATAACAATATATTCAGGTCATTATCTGGATTTTTATGATACACTGTAGGCTGATGAATTCAAGCAGAGAGACCGGTGATACTGTATCAGGTGACAGGTCATCTGACAGGGCACCTTGAAAATGTTATCTTGTACAATATTGCTCGAGGTAGAAATGGCGCCGTGCTACGTTTTTACAGTGGCCAACCACTTTACAATACCTCTATTTCTGATGATTTGTCCTACTTATGTACCGTATCAGGATAATGAAACTGTAAGACTCACATATTTCTCAACAGGCTCACAACCTGCCATTGGATACAAATTATACAACACTTGTGCATGTCAAGTTATAGTTGAATACTGTATGGACAATTATATTTACCATCTACTATTCTTTCTATTAAAACAAATAACCGTTTTAAATGTGTATCTTGTATTTTTTACTATTGGAATACATGGTAGTTAAAATTACTACATGGTGAGCCTGTCATTATCTGATGTATTGAATGACTCAGGGATAAAAGATTTGTGAAACCCCATTGAATGCACAATCAAAGGTTCTGAACATAGTATCATGGGCATTACAAGTGTTATCAGTTTAGAGTTTATATGTAGAGTTTAGAAAATCTACCACTTTCATAAAACAAAAGTGATGGAAAAAATCTCTAGGCTACTCAAAATGGTGATCCTGCGTTGTTATGTAGCAACAATACTCAGACGTGTGCATCCCCACAATTATAAACTCCGCTCAACTACTCAGGGTTGACATTTTGCATAGCTAATTGCGTTCTTGCGTTGCGTACGCATGTAAGGTAAAATTAGGTTGAAAGGAGGAAGGGCACAGGGTGGACTACCCTCCTAGGCTCCCTACAAGACATCAGACTGGATTCAATATTTTTTTTATCAGAACTTATACACTGATCTTTGTCATGAAATTGTGTCTTTCTGTTAGCAAAGTGCATTTCAATATATGTAGATCTACCTGATTGAATGAGTGTATCAGTCCTTGTTTGAACCCTTGGAATGAGTAGAAGCCTATTTCAATAGGAGAGGAGTGTATAATGCACTGTCACGCACTGTGTTACCAAGGAAAATTAAAAATAAACATTATTTCCATGGAGCAACGTGGAGAAAAAATGTTGGACAACAAAGTGTTAAAAGCAGATGAATGGTGTCAATATGAGCACTGGGATGCTCTGCTGTACCCAAAACATTGTTTTGCATTACACAACTAATTATATAAATGTGGTTAGGTACAGTACAGAAGGCTACACAGCCCACAATATGAATATATTATCAAAGATTTCCATTGTGGTCAAAGAATGATAGAAGGACACACAAGGTGACAGATGAGCAGACGGGGTAAAAGACACGGAGATATTTCCACTCTTCAAAATTTCAACTTCTTCAAACTCCCGGGAAGGTACTGAGTTATTTAATGTACAATGTCTAAAATTAGTAATGATTTGATTTATAAAACTTATATTATTTTTAGAATTGTTAAAAGCCTGTTAAATGACAGAACATTCGATGTTGTTTTTTTTATTTTACAACCTGAAGGATTTTATTGGTCACGTTTGTTTACTGTGTATTGTAGTGAATTTACCAATTGGATATTCCATCTATTAGAGTGTCTTGTTTAGTTTACCAATAGCCAAGCATAACATCACCAACAGTATGCAGTATATGACGCAAATTCAAATTGTAATGAAATATGCATAGTCACCCATTTGTTTTATTATTCATATTATTAGTAATATTATTTATATTATTAGTGTTATTCATGTTTTTTATTATTCATATTATGACTATTTAAATATATTGTACTGAGATAGAACAGGGAAGAGGAGACAGGAAAAGTAGGAGGGAGTGCAAGTTAGAAGGGCAGTGGGTTGGATTTAAACCTTTGCTGACCAGTACCGGACTAAAGCATTTGGGGCCCCAGGGCACCTAACCCCATTTTCTTTGTTTTGTCATTACAGACAGGAGACAGGTGGTTGAATGAAGCCCCAACCACTAAACATGCTGTGGAGTCTCTCTCTCTGCCCTTTAATGGGTGAGTTTCTAATGCCTAAGTATGCAGACTATCAGCAATCAAGGTAAGACCAAGTGCAGACTATGTGAAGTAACATTGGATAATAGGAAAGATGGGCGACACCTGGAGGGGGGTGGTGACAAGCACAAGGACATGTGGAACAGATCAGGGCGTGACAGCAGACGTCTATGCCTGCTTTTGTTGTTGTTTTGTGTGGGGTTTTTTTGCACAACAACAGCAAACAGTGTTGCTTCCTTTTACTTCTTTATCACATTTCTCTACCTCCTACCTTCCATCACTACTTCTGTAGCAATAGTTGGTAATCATACCTCTGCTTCACTGTAGTGCCTCTACAACTACTCATACAGACAGGGCAAAATGAAGTACAGAATGGATAAACAAGGAAGATGATTTGAATGTATGCAAATTCTGATTTATTTACAGGAGTTGTGTTGCTAGCCCAGATGGTCAATGCTGCAACAGGTGAGACCACAGACAATTTGATGTCATAATGTTTTATACAACATTACCATTTTAAATAAATATTCTAAATCCTAATAGATTGACCTAATTTTTTTTTATATTACTTTACAAATAGATTATTGGAAAATGCAAAGTTGTCATATCTACAACTTGATCTTAACATGAGGAATTGTAAGAGCCCTGTTCCCCAAAACTCTTAAGGCCTCATGCCACAATGCCTACCACCATATAGCACTCACATCAGTAATCATGAGTTGCTAGCCTAGGGGGGTAGAATGACAGTCAAAGATAAAAGTAAACAATTCTGTCAAAATAAACAAACATTATTACATCCAGTGCCTTTTGTCCTGAGACTGATGCCACGCAAGCGCTTGTACGCGCATACACACACTTTCATTCAAATTCACACGTGTACACCAACGGACATACACACCTGTAAATAGTGCCTCATATGCACACAAACACTTGGCCTTGATGTCTTTTGTTTTTCTTGTTGGTTGTTGGTTGTTGGCGCATCCCGTGGGTGGTAGTTTTAGTTGGGTTGGAGGGGGACGGTGGATTGGGGGGAGGGGTGGAAATGGGAGGGTTTAGGGGTGGGGAGTGGAGTGGAGGGGGAGGTTTTTTGGGAAGGATTTGTGGTGGGGTCTTGGATGGTTGAGGGGCAGCTCTCGAGGGGAACTGTGGGGGGATCTTGGATGGTTGGTCGGGTGGCCGAGAGGTGGCTGGTTTGGGTCCCCTTATTCGCCTGGGTGGGGCATCTGTCCTTGTGCTCTTGGACAGGGCTCTTGACCCTGGTTGCTCCTGTCGGTCACTCTGGATGGGAGTCAGTCTGTTACATGACTGAATGTAATGTAAATGTTGAGCGGCTTCAATGCAGGTAGATGGTACAGGCCCCCATTAAAGATGGGATCAGAAGGATCAGGCCCTTCTTTTCAATTTTCGCCTAAAATGACATACCCAAATCTAACTGCCTGTAGCTCAGGACCTGAAGCAAGGATATGCATATTATTGATACCATTTGAAAGGAAACACTTTGAAGTTAGTGGAACTGTGAAATGAATGTAGGAGAACAAAACACAATAGATCTAGTAAAAGATAATAGAATGAAAAAAACAAAAGTTTTCTATTTTTGTTGCATCGTGTTTGCATTGAAAAAGAAAAGCGACACATTCAGCTAGGGAGCTGGAGGGACTATAGATAGTGTCCACAAGAGGGCAACAGTGTGTGTGTGAAGTTTCAGACTGATAACTTTAAGAATGACCAAGCTACGTTTAGTATGAAGTCACCCAGGTGTCCCTCACAATTTGCATAAATGTACTAATGTGGCAGAATTGGTAAATGTATACATTTTCAAGAACATAACTATAGAAAATATACAAAAATACTATGCTAATAAAAAATACACGTTTACACACTCCCAGGAATGTCATACATTATGGATCATTAACTTCCTACATGAAATGTACTAACAGGAGACGCGACAAGAATGCTGATCCAATGTCTCCAAACACACAAGTGAAATATTTAAGATAAGGGCCAAGTTAGCAGCCAACACTGATCTAATGTCATAAGTGAACACACCACAGACCACACACAAAGTAAAATTTAAATTAAATTAAAATGTACACACTATTTACAATTACAGTATTTAGAACACCCTCTACACAATAGTGTGCTGCTGAGCACAAGTCCCAAGTCTCATTCTGCTGTAAAGCACCTACTATCTACTTGTAGGCAGGCTGGGTATTCACACCTCTAGATGGCCGGGCGGGAGATGGTTGTGGAGCCGGAGAGGACAGCAGTCAGCCTAAGTGGGGGATGGAAGACTTGAATGTGGTCTCTTTGAAGTCAGTCTTTACCACTATTGAAGTTTTTTTTTTAATCAGTAAGAACTCAAGTTTATTACTTATTTTATTGAACCTTTATTTTAGCAATACATCAAATTAACAACACATCTACAAAAATATATTATGTAGGGGGAACACTGTTGAAGTGTGTGTACCAATTTTTTTACATTTAATTTTATTAACTAGGCAAGTCAGTACAAATTCTTAATTACAATGGCGCCTACCCCGGCCAAACCCGGACGACGCTGGGCCAATTGTGCACCGCTCTATGAGACTCCCAATCACAGGCCGGATGTGATGCAGCCTGGATTCGAACCAGGTACTGCAGTGTGTTAGACCACTGCGCCACTCAGGAGCCCAATGTGTATTGTATGTTGACCTTGACATAATGTGACTTTCAGGTATCTTGTTTGCTAGCAAACATTTATTTCTTTAGGGATTTTATATATACATATAACTACATATATATATATATATATTTATATATATATATGTATATTTATATAGGCTCTATATATAGTATATATAGTGTATCAGCAGTGTATCAAATACTTGTTCTCCCCACTGTATATTCACTGTATATTCTCATGCTAATGCAGTTGTTTGAATGGTTGCATAGTATTCATTTGATTTTTTGAAATATTTTATTTGATTGCTATAGCAATGCAACCATTCAAACAACTGCATTAGCATGAGGAGCCTTCCTAAAGCTTCTATCCCCAAGCCATGAGACTGCTGAGCAACTAATCAAATGGCCACTGTCTGCATTGACTCCCCTCTTGTTTTTACACTGATGCTACTCGCTGTTTGTTATCTATGCATAGTTACTTCACAAATTACCTTGACTATCCTGTACCTTCCGCACATTGACTCCGTACTGGTATCCCTGTATACTGCCTCGTCATTGTTATGTACATTTATTGTGTTACTTCTTGATTGAATCGATTTTTTAAAACTTTACTTTATTTAGGAAATATTTGATCAACTTTATTTCTTGTTCTGCATTGTTGGGTGAAGGGCTTGTAAGAAAGCATTTCCCGGGAAGGGCTACACCTGTTGTATTCTCTGATTTGTGTCAGACTCGCTCAGGTGGAATAAACTTAAACTTGCGCCACTTTTCAATGCTGATTTGAAAGTCATTGAGAAAACAGAGAAGTGTCAAATATATATTTTTTTCAAACATCCTTTCTAAATGTAAAAGTAATCCTCAAAGTAATCATCTAGTTCTTCAAAAGTGTCTGTAATCTGATTACAATGTTTCTGCTGGTAACGGATTACAGTTACCGTTTTTTTTGTAACGGATTACATGTAATCAGTTACTCCACAACCCTGAGTATGTTTAATTGCTTTATTCTTATTCACCGGGCCCTAAACACTCACACACACCGATACACCAACACACAAACACTCAATCCATAATTTGCTCTCACACACATATAATATGCACTCTACACACACGCACACCAACTCGCATACTATCATCATTTATACGCTGCTGTTACTCTGTTTATCACATATCCTGATGCCTAGTCACCTTTCCACTATACATATCTCCCTATCATCACTCCAGTATCACCACACATTCTAAATATGGTACTGGAACTGACTGACCCTTTATATAGTACGATTCATTACTTTCTCCTGTTTCTCTAATTTCTTATTTTTATTTATTGTGTGTTTTTGTTCTAACTTCTGATATTTTTAGTATTACATTACTGCATTGTTGGGTTTAGAGCTTGCCATTTCAACTTGAAACTTCATTGGCAATGATTTGTCATTTCTGTCTTAAAACAGTATTATCTCTGTCCCTGTAGTAAATGTAGCATTGAAAGGAGTGGCCACCCAGTCATCAATATATTTGAATGGCAATGCTCCAAATGCCATTGATGGAAACAGAGAATCAGATGGTTACAAAGGATCTTGCACACACACTGCATATGACACCAACCCCTGGTGGAGAGTGGACCTGCTGGATGTGTACAGAGTGACAGCTGTCAACATCACCAACAGAGGAGACTGCTGTCATGAGAGGCTTAATGGTACTGAGATCCGCATCGGTAACTCACTGGAGAACAACGGCATCAACAACCCCAGGTCACATATAGATAAATAAAAACAACATATACATTTTTATTTATCTCTTGAATCTATTAGGATACATTAGTCTTTATCCATACTTCTGTTGCTACTCTGTGGCTATATACAGTGCCTTGCGAAAGTATTCGGCCCCCTTGAACTTTGCAACCTTTTGCCACATTTCAGGCTTCAAACATAAAGATATAAAACTGTATTTTTTTGGGAAGAATCAACAACAAGTGGGACACAATCATGAAGTGGAACGACATTTATTGGATATTTCAAACTTTTTTAACAAATCAAAAACTGAAAAATTGGGCGTGCAAAATTATTCAGCCCCCTTAAGTTAATACTTTGTAGCGCCACCTTTTGCTGCGATTACAGCTGTAAGTCGCTTGGGGTATGTCTCTATCAGTTTTGGACATCGAGAGACTGACATTTTTTCCCATTCCTCCTTGCAAAACAGCTCGAGCTCAGTGAGGTTGGATGGAGAGCATTTGTGAACAGCAGTTTTCAGTTCATTCCACAGATTCTCGATTGGATTCAGGTCTGGACTTTGACTTGGCCATTCTAACACCTGGATATGTTTATTTTTGAACCATTCCTTTGTAGATTTTGCTTTATGTTTTGGATCATTGTCTTGTTGGAAGACAAATCTCCGTCCCAGTCCCAGGTCTTTTGCAGACTCCATCAGGTTTTCTTCCAGAATGGTCCTGTATTTGGCTCCATCCATCTTCCCATCAATTTTAACCATCTTCCCTGTCCCTGCTGAAGAAAAGCAGGCCCAAACCATGATGCTGCCACCATCATGTTTGACAGTGGGGATGGTGTGTTCAGCTGTGTTGCTTTTACGCCAAACATAACGTTTTGCATTGTTGCCAAAAAGTTACATTTTGGTTTCATCTGACCAGAGCACCTTCTTCCACATGTTTGGTGTGTCTCCCAGGTGGCTTGTGGCAAACTTTAAACAACACTTTTTATGGATAACTTTAAGAAATGGCTTTCTTCTTGCCACTCTTCCATAAAGGCCAGATTTGTGCAATATACGACTGATTGTTGTCCTATGGACAGAGTCTCCCACCTCAGCTGTAGATCTCTGCAGTTCATCCAGAGTGATCATGGGCCTCTTGGCTGCATCTCTGATCAGTCTTCTCCTTGTTTGAGCTGAAAGTTTAGAGGGACGGCCAGGTCTTGGTAGATTTGCAGTGGTCTGATACTCCTTGCATTTCAATATTATCGCTTGCACAGTGCTCCTTGGGATGTTTAAAGCTTGGGAAATCTTTTTGTATCCAAATCCGGCTTTAAACTTCTTCACAACAGTATCTCGGACCTGCCTGGTGTGTTCCTTGTTCTTCATGATGCTCTCTGCGCTTTTAACGGACCTCTGAGACTATCACAGTGCAGGTGCATTTATACGGAGACTTGATTACACACAGGTGGATTGTATTTATCATCATTAGTCATTTAGGTCAACATTGGATCATTCAGAGATCCTCACTGAACTTCTGGAGAGAGTTTGCTGCACTGAAAGTAAAGGGGCTGAATAATTTTGCACGCCCAATTTTTCAGTTTTTGATTTGTTAAAAAGTTCCAATAAATGTTGTTCCACTTCATGATTGTGTCCCACTTGTTGTTGATTCTTCACAAAAAAATACAGTTTTATATCTTTATGTTTGAAGCCTGAAATGTGGCAAAAGGTCACAAAGTTCAAGGGGGCCGAATACTTTCGCAAGGCACTGTATTTAACAGACTGATGATAGAATTCTACATGGTACGTACACTCTAGAGCGTCCTCATTCATTCACACTCTCTCTCTCTTTTTCTTTTTCTCTCGCTCTCTCTCTTTCAGATGTTTTGTCATATCCCTCATCCAAGCAGGAAAGACCAAAACTGTCCAGTGTAATGAGATGGAGGGTCGCTACGTTGTTGCGGTCATCCCTGGCAGGTCAGAATGGCTCAGTCTGTGTGAGGTGGAAGTATATGGCACTCCTAGAGGTAATCATCTATAACTGTCTTCACTGTTCACATTTATTATTCATTAAGTGAGGTTCACATTACTTTCATATGGTAGATCATAAATGTTTATGATCATAAAAGTAATATTCTATGACAGATCTGTAGGAGAATTAAAAGCTGATGTCATAAATCAAACAAGATCACAGAATGGTGTAATGAATGGTTGAAGTTTCTGCCAAATCTAACAAAGTAAAGTCAATATTGTTATATAGTGGTGAGAATTCCTGCATTTAAAGTTGAAATATGATGTCATTGTCCCCTTAAATGATAGCTGTGAACTCTTAACATCTGTTTCAGAACCAATCACGCCTCTCCCCTCCACTCCTCCTACCACCACCACTATCCCCCAATCTTCTCTCACCTCTTCCTCAACATCCCTCACATCAACCCCTCCCCCCTCCACTAAATCTCCCGCTTCCACCCCTCTCCCCTCCACTCCACCTCCCACCACCACTATCCCCCCTTCTTCTCCCCCCTTTTCCCCAACATACCCCTCCTCCTCTCAATCTCCCACCATGACTTTTCTCACCTTTTCTCCAACATACCCCTCCTCTCAATCTCCCACCTCCACCAGTGCTTCTACCCTTCTCCTCTCCACTTCCACTCCACCTCCTCCTTCCACCAGTGTCACCTTCTTGAGGAGGAAGGTGATGGTGGTGAGGGAGAAGCTGTGCTGGTCCGATGCTCTGTTCTACTGCAGAGACCACGACTGGGACCTGGTCAGTGTTCGCAACGAGAAAGAACAGAGGGAGCTGGAGAAACTAGTGAATGACAGTAACCTCATCACCCCCCTAACCTCCCATCTGTGGCTGAGCCTGCGCAGGTACACTACCTAATGGTTTTAGTACCAACAGTTGTACCAACAGTTGCTGAATATCTTCTCATCTTCAGTTTGCTCCACTGTTCATGCACCTTGATTTTATAGTGAGACAGCTTTTCTCTGCCTGCAGGTACATCCTGGGAGACACGTGGTACTGGATGACCGGAGACCATATGAATTACACCCACTGGGTGAACGGTGTCCCCCCTAGGAAGGACATCTCCAACCCCTGTGGAGCGATGACCAACGGGGCCAATGGAGGGAACTTCCTCTGGGCGGAGCGGCTCTGTGATGACCATTACAACTTCCTCTGTTACTCAGGTACCTGCTTTTCTCACAATACACTGCATTCGGAAAGTATTCAGACCCCTCCACTTTTTCGACATTTTGTTATGTTATAACCTTATTCTAAAGGGTTTCCTCATCGATCTACACACAATAAATGATCAAGCGAAAAAAACAGAAATACCTAATTTACATAAGTATTCAGACCCTTTGCTATGAGACTCGAAATTGAGCTCAGGTGCATCCTGTTTCCATTGATCATCCTTGAAATGTTTCTACAACTTGATTGGAGTCCACCTGTGGTAAATTCCATCATTTGGAAAGGCACACACCTGTCTATATAAGGTCCCACAGAGCAAAAACCAAGCCATGAGGTTGAAGGAATTGTCTGTAGAGCTCCGAGACAGGATTCTTTTGAGGCACAGATCTGGGGAAGGATGACAAAAAATTTCTGCGGCATTGAAGGTCCCCAAGAATACAGTGGCCTCCATCATTCTTAAATGGAAGAAGCTTGGAACCACCAAGACTCTTCCTACAGCTGGCCAAACTGAGCAATCGGGGGAGAAGGGCCTTGGTCAGGGAGGTGACCAAGAACCCGATGGTCACTCTGACAGAGCCCCAGAGTTCCTCTGCGGAGATGGGAAAACCTTCCAGAAGGACAACCATCTCTGCAGCACTCCACCAATCTTGCCTTAATGGTAGAGTGGTTAGACAGAAGCCACTTCTCAGACCAAGAAAAACAAGATTATCTGGTCTGATGAAACTAAGATTGAACTATTTGGCCTGATGGCCTAGTGTCATGCTCGTCACCTGGCCAATACCATCCCTAAGGTGAAGCATGGTGGTGGCTACATCATGCTGTGAGGATGTTTTTCAGCGGCAGGGACTGGGAGACTAATCAGAAAGGTACAGAGAAATCCTTGATGATAACCTGCTCCAGAATGCTCAGGACCTCAGGTTGAGGCGAAGGTTCACCTTCCAACAGGACAACCACACTAAGCACACAGCCAAGACAACGTAGGAGTGGCTTGGCCCACAGGCCTCATAAGCCTGGTCTGAAGACTGGTCTGAAGGTCCCCCAGGATCAGTTGAAAAAATGCATGGAAGTATATATGGAGACTGTTTAGGGCCAAAAATAAAGGGTAAAAGAATAACAAATGTTTCCAGACGTAACAGACAGACACTTCAGAACAAACTTCCATTAGATTTGTTTGCACGGGGCTCTGTTTGTACATGTAGTGAATCTGTTATTCAATGCGTTTGTATGGGCTAATACAACTTTTTTTTTTTTGTCTGCAAGGGGTCTTCAAATTCAAAATCAAATAGTAAAATCATCCTTGGTATGAACTTCCTAAAAATATCCCCCCTGGTGCTTAGGCAGGGTTTACACTCTTATTGGTTAGAGACCATGTTGACTGTCTCTTGTCTCTCTGTCCTCAGGCCCTGAAGCAGGAGTCAACAGAGTGTATTTCTACAGCAGCAGACGGCCATAGTGAGGCACTGTGGAGCTCCAGAGGCTGACATCCAATCCTCTTTATATTTTCCTGTTGTAAAATTAATATTTAGATTCAGCTTTAAAGATACTTAGAGGTTGTCTGACCAGGTAACTTTTACTGAGAGTAGCTATTGTAGCTGGTAGGAGAGAGTATTTGATGGCGCTTAACAATGTGGCCATACAGGATTTGGCCATTCATTGATTCTGTTGGAGGCTCTAGAACATTCTAATAGTATTTTCCTGTTGTAAAATTATCACATTTAGTTTAACATTTTATAACATTGCGTGTGATTTAATCATAATGTTATAGATTATGAGAGTATTGTTTCTTTATACAATCACGAAGCTGTCAAAGTGTGTTTTTAAAGAGTCGATTGAATGCCCCACACGTCACACGTGACGTCATCTTGAATATTGAATAGCTCCCTGTGTGTTTATGCTAGAGACTTAACCGCAGATCAATCCCCTCTTTGACGCCAACATAAAGCTTGCGCCTATTCCATAACACGGGGCCTTTGAAAGCAGTGTTTTTCTACACAAGAGAGGATCCGGACAAGAAAGTCAGCACAAAATCCTATTTAAAACCCAAACCGTTTGAGCTAGCAACTCATACGACTGCATCATCGAAAGCGGAGACTCTCACGACATCCACAGTTTTTACGGCAGTCGTTGGAAACTTTTTGATGCCCACGTAGTCATTTCGAAGATGTCTTCACACAAAAATGTTTGAGCCACAAACTAATAAGTCATCAACATCGACAGGTTAGACTTATTTAGCACTCACTTGTCACAGGGTTTAAAAGAACATGTTGAAATGTCTTTCTAGTGGTTTGTTACTGTGGAAGAATTTCAACTTTCTGTTTTACATTTGACTATATTGTGTGCTATTTAATAATAATTGTATTTGTTGTTAAAGATTATGTTTAATGTAAAATATATATATATACTTTTTTTGATCTTTTGAATTTCGTTTTTTCATCGATTTGACCTTGTTTTCTAAATCTGTATTAGTCTCATATTCACATCCTTACGTAACACTTGATGTTCATTTTTGATCTTTGAAATTTAATGATGATAGTAAATGATGTTGATGTTGTTCTTTCTACCACCAGTAGAGGTGACGTGGAGCAGGTCTTTAATGCAGAGTTTGATTATGTTTAATTGTTGAATTGACTATTGTTTTACTGTTGTGTTGATTATT
Organism: Oncorhynchus mykiss; assembly: GCF_013265735.2. Classification (NCBI taxonomy): domain Eukaryota; kingdom Metazoa; phylum Chordata; class Actinopteri; order Salmoniformes; family Salmonidae; genus Oncorhynchus; species Oncorhynchus mykiss. Next base: position 14,431,012 of record NC_048573.1, read on the forward strand.
TATGTATCAATCATGGAAAATGCAGATGTTGCCAGAAAAATATATGTCTGCACCTCTAGCACTGCATCTCAGGGCTAGAGGTGTAACTACAGACCCTAGTTCGATTCCAGGCTGTATCACAACCAGCCGTGATTGGGAGTCCCATAGGGCGGCACACAATTGGCCCAGCGTCGTCTGGGTTTGGCCGGTGTAGGCCGTCATTTTAAATAAGAATTTGTTCTTAACTGACTTGCCTAGTTAAATAAATACAAATAAATACATAATATAACTGTTTCTGTATGACTTTTCAATATTTTCAATTAAAACACATGGGGTATTTATTAAGTTTAAAACGACTTTATTATGTTGGTTAGCAGACATTTATAGACTAAGTTTATATTGTATAAGAGAGAATACTGTAGACAGCACATGTCAAACGTGTGATTTATGACCCTATTTTTATGGTCCGGTGTGTATGCCCATATCATCCTGCAGGAAATCCTGTCAGGAAGTTCTCACGCTCTCTAGGGAGTGCCCATATATGTACATGTACAGGAAGTGGTTGTTTAACCAGATAGTGCATCTGTTCCTTTGAAACTGTCATGATGATTGATGTGTAGGGACCTCGTTGAACTGGGGGATGTGTTTGAACATTTGAAAGAGTATGCCCCCACCCCCTGTTTCCCCTCCCCCCTGTTGTAGTGACCTTAGGGCTGTTGTCTAGGAAACAGGAATGTTGGGGGAAGCCGCATTATAAATAAGACCTGAACACTACAAGCGACTTAGATAAACCACTAAAGAAATGAAACATGGATTTTGTGATCAGTGACACGTGATGACCGTAACAACTGAAGCAGGACCTCGGTTAAAACATAGAGAACGGGAAGAGTATAGAGCATCAATATACGATGCGCCAAAAAAACAGTTTCTAAATATGTATAGAACCCAAATACCGCCTGCAACTGTGCTGAAAGATCAAGTGTTGATGTCTAATTGACAGCTATGGGGTTATCTGTTTGATTACCCGGCCTGTAGAGTGGAACTCTATACCGTAGCCGAAGAAGAAGAATACAGACCAGACTTTAGGAGTGGACTACAGGTTTGAAGACTTGCAGGTGTTTCGCAAGGTGGTGTGTCCTGAACTGAGAGTTATCACAAAGGGGTTTAGCTTGTTCACGGCTACGAGGCCCATTGGGAAGGTGCCCCTGACTCCTCAGGGAGAATATTTCATAGGATGAAAATACAAAGAAAGAATGGACTTCCATGTGGGTGCGTGGAGTTCTATATCAGCAACGAGAAAATCCGCAACGAAAACAACAGTGATGGTGGCCTGACTGGGGATTTTATGTTGCGTATGCTTATTCCTATTAAAAGTTGGGATATAATGGAATTGATAATGTTAGAGTTAGTGGATGCTCTTTTTGTACAGAGCCAACAATGGCATATATACGAATCCTAAGGATTATGATTCAAAGGAAACCCAAGAAGGGTCATCCTCAGAAGGGTCATCCTCAGAAGGGTCAGCCCCTGAAGAAAACTAAGTACGCGGCTGCTACGTTAACCACGCCCCAACACCAAAGGACTGGTTCAACAATAAAACGGGTGACCATAAAGCCTCTGGTTTTCAATTTCAGCATATACCATGGATATTCATATACAGTGAGGGAAAAAGCATTTGATCCCCTGCTGATTTTGTACGTTTGCCCACTAACAAAGAAATGATCCGTCTATAATTGTAATGGTAGGTTTATTTGAACAGTGAGAGACAGAATAACAACAAAGAAATCCAGAAAAACGCATGTCAAAAATGTTATAAATTGATTTGCATTTTAATGAGGGAAATAAGTATTTGACCACCTCTCAATCAGAAAGATTTCTGGCTCCCAGGTGTCTTTTATACAGGTAACGAGCTGAGATTAGGAGCACACTCTCAAAGGGAGTGCTCCTAATCTCATCTTGTTACCTGTATAAAAGACACCTGTCCACCAAAGCAATCAATCAATCAGATTCCAAACTCTCCACCATAGCCAAGACCAAAGAGCTCTCCAAGGATGTCAGGGACAAGATTGTAGACCTACACAAGGCTGGAATGGGCTACAAGACTATCGCCAAGCAGCTTGGTGAGAAGGTGACAACAGTTGGTGCGATAATTCGCAAATGGAAGAAACACAAAATAACTGTCAATCTCCCTCGGCCTGGGGCTCCATGCAAGATCTCACCTTGTGGAGTTGCAATGATCATGAGAACAGTGAGGAATCAGCCCAGAACTACACGGGAGTATCTTGTCAATGATCTCAAGGCAGCTGGGGCCATGGTCACCAAGAAAACAATTGGTAACACACTACGCTGTGAAGGACTTAAATCCTGCAGCGCTCGCAAGGTCCCCCTGCTGAAGAAAGCACATGCCCGTCTGAAGTTTGCCAATGAACATCTGAATGATTCAGAGGACAACTGGGTGAAAGTGTTGTGGTCAGATGACATCAAAATGGAGCTCTTTGGCATCAACTCAACTTGCCGTGTTTGGAGGGGACGAATGCTGCCTATGACCCCAAGAACACCATCCCCACCGTCAAACATGGAGGTGGAAAATGTATGCTTTGGGGGTGTTTTTCTGCTTAGGGGACAGGACAACTTCACCGCATCAAAGGGACGATGGACGGGGCCATGTACCGTCAAATCTTGGGTGAGAACCTCCTTCCTTCAGCCAGGGCAATGAAAATGGGTCGTGGATGGGTATTCCAGCATGACAATGACCCAAAACACTAAGGCAACAAAGGAGTGTCTCAAGAAGAAGCACATTAAGGTCCTGGAGTGGCCTAGCCAGTCTCCAGACCTTAATCCCATAGAAAATCTGTCGAGGGAGCTGAAGGTTCGAGTTGCCAAACGTCAGCCTCTAAACCTTAATGACTTGGAGAAGATCTGCAAAGAGGAGTGGGACAAAATCCCTCCTGGGATGTGTGCAAACCAGCTGGCCAACTACAAGAAACGTCTGACCTCTGTGATTGCCAACAAGGGTTTTGCCACCAAGTATCATCAAGTCATGTTTTGCAGAGGGGTCAAATACTTATTTCCCTCATTAAAATGCAAATCAATTTATAAAATTTTTGACATGCGTTTTTCTGTATTATTTTATTGTTCTGTCTCTCACTGTTCAAATAAATCTACCATAAAAATTATAGACTGATCATTTCTTTGTCAGTGGGCAAACGTACAAAATCAGCAGGGGATCAAATACTTTTTTCCCTCACTGTACCATATGAGAACTCCGATTCGTCATGGGTACCAGACCCTAAGGACTCTATGCCTCACAGCCCTGCATTCTACTCCCCCCAGGCAAGCCCCCTGACATCCCCTACATGTACACAGCCTGAGGATGTGTTTGATGGGGTGGTCAGTACTATTTTTGTGGACACCATCAAGGCCTCTGTAGCCACACTTTTAGACGTGGTGATTGGAGAGTATATAAGAGAACAATGCCCCGGTTGTGAGATCAATCACCCCAGTCAACGACGACCTCCGTGTTTATATAACCCACCGCGGTACAACTTCTTCAAACACGTTGAGGAACTGGTGAAAAGACTGTGGTCCTGCCGCTTTATACCATCGATGGTCAGAACCCTGGAGTCTATGGGTCTTGTGCTGTCTATTCCCGGTGTTTACGGTGTAACCGAGGCTTTCCTACAGGAACTGAAGGAGGTGATCTACATCCACGAGAAACTCAAAGAAATCCGGCACACACTGGTGGACGACACCAAATACAAGGAAGCTTTGGTGAGTGATGTGGTGACTTTCTGGCTCAATAAACCCCAAGAGAACGAGAAACAATATATATTTTTATTTCGATATAAAGCAATGGGTAACTATTTGCATACAATGTTAGAGAGAATAAATACATGTTTTCTTGTGAGAGAACTTACAAATGTTATGCAGAAAACTATTGAAAATAAAGTGAACAATGTATCGTTCTACACAACCCCCAATACATGGGCGAATGCAGAGAGTGTAAGACATGTAAGACTCTACAATGGACACAACTGGTATCCCGTCTTGTGGATGATTCTGTAGAACTAGAAACAACTTTGTCTAAGATTTTACTTCATTTGTTTGAAACACCGTTTAATTGTAACATGTATCAAATGTGTTGTTTATATACTTATATAACGGATGTATGCGTTTTAAAAATTCAGCGACACAAACCTGTAAATGTAAACCAAGTATACAAGGTGTTGCATGCATGGATCATTGAGAAAACGGGTACTAATATCCTGAAGTGTCTGTATACGTAATACTTCATGTTTGCAAAAATAAAAATGCAAAATGAAAATGAAATGTTGTCGTTATTTGAACGGGGATCATTAATGTTATTGTACATCAGACAGGCAAGAAGGATGGCAGAGCAGATGTTGAAAAACATGTATTATACCCCCTCTAACCCAGGGTCTTATGGGGGGGAAGGAGCCATTCCAGAGAGCTATAGCTGTAGAAACAGGTAGCTGGTTAAGCGCTGCTCAAGTGAATGAATGGCTAGCAGAGCAGGATGCTTACACTCTGCATAAACCTGTGCTTCTAGTTCCGACAATGCAGTAATAACCAACGAGTAATCTAACCTAAAAATTCAAAAACTTCTACCTTATACACGCAAGTGTAAAGGGATAAAGAATATGTACATAAAGATATATGAATGAGTGATGGTACAGAACGGCATAGGCAAGATGCAGTAGATGGTATAGAGTACAGTATATACATATGAGATGAGTAATGTAGGGTATATAAACATGAAGTGGCATATTTTAAAGTGGCTAGTGATACATGTATTACAAAAAGATGGCAAGATGCAGTAGATGATATAGAGTACAGTATATACATATACATATGAGATGAGTAATGTAGGGTATGTGAACATTATATTAAGTGGCATTGTTTAAAGTGGCTAGTGATAAAAACAATTCCATCTGGAGTTGACTCAATGTTAGTGGTGGCTGTTTAACAGCCTGATGGCCTTGAGATAGAAGCTGTTTTTCACTCTCTCTGTCCCTGCTTTGATGCACCTGTACTGACCTCGCCTTCTGGATGATAGCGGGGTGAACAGGCAGTGGCTCGGGTGGTTGTTGTCCTTGATGATCTTTATGGCCTTCCTGTGACATCGGGTGGTGTAGGTGTCCTGGAGGGCAGGTAGTTTGCCCCCGGTGATGCGTTGTGCAGAACTCACTACCCTCTGGAGAGCTTTACGGTTGTGGGCGGAGCAGTTGCCGTACCAGGCGGTGGTGATACAGCACGACAGGATGCTCTCGATTGTGCATCTGTAGAAGTTTGTGAGTGCTTTTGGTGACAAGCCAAATTTCTTCAGCCTCCTGAGGTTGAAGAGGCACTGCTGCGCCTTCTTCACAATGCTGTCTGTGTGGGTGGACCAATTCAGTTTGTCTGTGATGTGTACGCCGAGGAACTTAAAACTTACTACCCTCTCCACTACTGTCCCATCGATGTGGATAGGGGGGTGCTCCCTCTGCTGTTTCCTGAAGTCCACAATCACCTCCTTTGTTTTGTTGACGTTGAGTGTGAGGTTATTTTCCTGACACCACACTCCAAGGGCCCTTACCTCCTCCCTGTAGGCTGTCTCGTCGTTGTTGGTAATCAAGCCTACCACTGTAGTGTCGTCCTCAAACTTGATGATTGAGTAGGAGGCGTGCGTGGCCACGCAGTCGTGGGTGAACAGGGAGTACAGGAGAGGGCTCAGAACGCACCCTTGTGGGGAGGATCAGCGGGGTGGAGATGTTGTTACCTACCCTCACCACCTGGGGGCGGCCCGTCAGGATGTCCAGTACCCAGTTCCACAGGGCGGGATCGAGACCCAGGGTCCGAGCTTGATGACGAGTTTGGAGGGTACTATGGTGTTAAATAGGTATTCCTCTTGTCCAGATGGGTAAGGGCAGTGTGCAGTGTGATGGCGAGTGCGTCATCTGCGGACCTATTGGGGCGGTAAGAAAATTGGAGTGTCTAGGGTGTCGGGTAGGGTGGAGGTGATATGGTCCTTGACTAGTCAAGCACTAAGCACTTCATGATGACGGAAGTGAGTGCTACAGGGCGGTAGTCATTTAGCTTAGTTACCTTAGCTTTCTTGGGAACAGGAACAATGGTGGCCCTCTTGAAGCATGTGGGAACAGCAGACTGGGATAAGGATTGATTGAATATGTCTGTGAACACACCAGCCAGCTGGTCTGCGCATGCTCTGAGGACGCGGCCGGGGATGCCGTCTGGGCCTGCAGCCTTGCGAGGGTATTGTCCTCAAAGCAAGCAAAAAAGTTGTTTAGTCTGTCTGGGAGCAAGGCATCGTGGTCCGCGACGGGCAGGTTTTTCTTTTGTAGTCCGTGATTGACTGTAGACCCTGCCACATACCTCTCGTGTCTGAGCCGTTGAATTGCGACTCCACTTTGTCTCTATACTGACACTTAGCTTGTTTGATTGACTTGCGAAGGGAATAGCTACACTGTTTGTATTTGGTCATGTTTCCTGTCACCTTGCCCTGTTTAACTTCTTGAGTGTAGGGGCCAGGATTGTTGTTTTTGGCTAAATAACGTACCCATTTGAAACTGCCTATTTCTCAGGCCCAGAAATGAGAATATGCATATAATTATCAGATTAGGATAGAAAACACTCTAAAGTTTCCAAAACTGTTAAAATATTGTCTGTGAGTATAACAGAACTGATTTTGCAGGCGAAAATCTGAGGAAAATCAAATCAGGAAGTGGCTTCTATTTTGAAAGCTCCATGTTCCATAGCCTGCCTTCGCTCCATTTAAAGGGATATCAACCAGATTCCTTTTCCTATCGCTTCCTCAAGGTGTCAGCAGTCTTTAGACATAGTTTCCGGATTTTATTTTGAAAAATGAGCGAGAAAGATAACATCGCGTCAGTGGATAGCTGGGTGTTCGCATGAGTTTTGCTTGTGCAACAGAGTGGGGCAGCCATTGTCTCTCCCTCTCCTATTGAAAAAGTGACAGTCCCGGTTGATATATTACCGATTATATATTTTAAAAACAACCTGAGGATTGATTATAAAAAACGTTTGACATGTTTCTGTGAACATTACGGATACTATTTGGAATTTTCATCTGCGATGTCATGACCGCTCGAGCCTGTGGATTTCTGAACATAACGCGCCAAACAAATGAAGGTATTTTGGATATAAAAATAATCTTTATGGAACAAAAGGAGCATTTATTGTGTAACTGGGAGTCTCGTGAGTGAAAACATCCGAAGATCATCAAAGGTAAGCGATTTAATCTATTGCTTTTCTGACTTTCGTGACCAATCTACTTGGCTGCTAGGTGTTTGTAATATTTTGTCTACTGAGAGAAATGTTCTTACATAAACCCATGTTATGCTTTCGCTGAAAAGCTGTATTGAAATCTGACACGCCAGGTGGATTAACAACAAGCTAAGCTGTGTTTTGCTATATTGCACTTGTGATTTCATGAAAATTAAATATGTTTAGTAATTTAATTTGAATTTGGCGCGCTGCAGTGGGTGTTGATGAAAATGATCCCGCTAACGGGATGGGTGCGTCAAGAAGTTAAAAGCAGTGGTTTGCGCTTTCTCTTTTGCACCAATGCTGCCATCAATACACGGTTTCTGGTTGGGGAATGTTTTAATAGACGCTGTGGGTTCAACATCACCGATGCACTTGCTAATAAACTCGCTCACCGAATCAGCGTATTTGTCAATGTTGTTGTTCAACGTTATACGGAACATATCCCAGTCCAGGTGATCGAAGCAATCTTGAAGCGTGGAATCCGATTGGTAGGACCAGCGTTGAACAGACCTGAGCACGGGTGCTTCCTGTTTTAGTTTCTGTCTATAGGCTAGGAGCAACAAAATTGAGTCGTGGTCAGCTTTTCCGAAGGGAGGGCGGGGGAGGGCCTTATATTCATCGCGGAAGTTAGAATAACAGTGATCTAGGGTTTTGCCAGCCCTAGTAGCACAATCGATATGCTGATAGAATTTGGGGAGCCTGGTTTTCAGATTAGCCTTTTTAAAATCCCCAACTACAATAAATGCAGCCTCAGGATATGTGGTTTCCAGTTTACATAGAGTCAAATGAAGTTCCTTCAGGGCCGTCGATGTGTCTGCTTTGGGGGGAATATACGCGACTGTGATTATGATCGAAGATAATTCTCTTGGTAGATAATGCGGTCGGCATTTGATTGTGAGGAATCCTAAATCAGGTGAACAAAAGGACTTGAGTTCCTGTATGTTGTTGTGACCACACCACGTCTCGTTAATCATAAGGCATACACGTCCACCCTTCTTCTTACCAGAGAGATGCTTTTTCTGTCGGCGCGATGCGGGAAGAGTCCAGGTGGCTGTACCGACTCCGATAGCGTGTCTCGAGTGAGCCATGTTTCCGTGAAACAAAGAATGTTACAGTCTCTGATGTCTCTCTGGAAGGCAACCCTTGCTCAGATTTCGTCTACCTTGTTGTCAAGAGACTGGACATTGGCGTGTAGTATGCTCGGGAGCGGTGTGCGATGTGCCCGTCTACGGAGCCTGACCAGAAGACCGCTCCGTCTGCCCCTTCTACGACACCGTTGTTTTGGGTCGCCGGCTGGGATCCGATCCATTGTCCTGGGTGGTAGGCCAAACAGAGGATCCGCTTAGGAAAAGTCATATTCCTGGTCATAATGTTGGTGAGTTGACCTTGCTTTTAAATCCAATAGTTCCTCCCGACTGTATGTAATAAAACCTAAGATTTTCTGGGGTGACTACAATACATTTAACCTCTCTAGGGTATGTGGGACGCTAGTGTCCCACCTGGCCAACATCCAGTGAGATTGCAGAGCCAAATTCAAATACAGAAATACTCATTATAAAAATTCAGAAAACAAAACATATTTGACATAAAATGGTATGAGACACATGTATGTTTGAGGAATGTTAATTATGAGATTTTTTTATGTTTTGAAAATGGCGCCCTACACTTTGACTGGCTGTTGTCAAATCGCGGGATGGCAGCCATAAGAAGTTCAAATACTCCAACTATACCAAGTTTAATTCTCCTGCGCTTGACTTCCCTGCCACCTACATACACGACGTGACAATATCATTTAAAAAAACGTCACTAGATGTAGGCAAGACCATAAGTAAATAGGTCAACTGGGATGTGACCAAGAGTTAATCAGGGTGATTTTTCCTCAAATAGACATTGTCCTTTCCATGGTAGTAAAATCCTACAGTGCCTTGCGAAAGTATTCGGCCCCCTTGAACTTTGCGACCTTTTGCCACATTTCAGGCTTCAAACATAAAGATATAAAACTGTATTTTTTTGTGAAGAATCAACAACAAGTGGGACACAATCATGAAGTGGAACGACATTTATTGGATATTTAAAACTTTTTTAACAAATCAAAAACTGAAAAATTGGGCGTGCAAAATTATTCAGCCCCCTTAAGTTAATACTTTGTAGCGCCACCTTTTGCTGCGATTACAGCTGTAAGTCGCTTGGGGTATGTCTCTATCAGTTTTGCACATCGAGAGACTGACATTTTTTCCCATTCCTCCTTGCAAAACAGCTTGAGCTCAGTGAGGTTGGATGGAGAGCATTTGTGAACAGCAGTTTTCAGTTCTTTCCACAGATTCTCAATTGGATTCAGGTCTGGACTTTGACTTGGCCATTCTAACACCTGGATATGTTTATTTTTGAACCATTCCTTTGTAGATTTTGCTTTATGTTTTGGATCATTGTCTTGTTGGAAGACAAATCTCCGTCCCAGTCTCAGGTCTTTTGCAGACTCCATCAGGTTTTCTTCCAGAATGGTCCTGTATTTGGCTCCATCCATCTTCCCATCAATTTTAACCATCTTCCCTGTCCCTGCTGAAGAAAAGCAGGCCCAAACCATGATGCTGCCACCACCATGTTTGACAGTGGGCATGGTGTGTTCAGGGTGATGAGCTGTGTTGCTTTTACGCCAAACATAACGTTTTAGATTGTTGCCAAAAAGTTCAATTTTGGTTTCATCTGACCAGAGCACCTTCTTCCACATGTTTGGTGTGTCTCCCAGGTGGCTTGTGGCAAACTTTAAACAACACTTTTTATGGATATCTTTAAGAAATGTCTTTCTTCTTGCCACTCTTCCATAAAGGCCAGATTTGTGCAATATACGACTGATTGTTGTCCTATGGACAGAGTCTCCCACCTCAGCTGTAGATCTCTGCAGTTCATCCAGAGTGATCATGGGCCTCTTGGCTGCATCTCTGATCAGTCTTCTCCTTGTATGAGCTGAAAGTTTAGAGGGACGGCCAGGTCTTGGTAGATTTGCAGTGGTCTGATACTCCTTCCATTTCAATATTATCGCTTGCACAGTGCTCCTTGGGATGTTTAAAGCTTGGGAAATCTTTTTGTATCCAAATCCGGCTTTAAACTTCTTCACAACAGTATCTCGGACCTGCCTGGTGTGTTTCTTGTTCTTCATGATGCTCTCTGCGCTTTTAACGGACCTCTGAGACTATCACAGTGCAGGTGCATTTATACGGAGACTTGATTACACACAGGTGGATTGTATTTATCATCATTAGTCATTTAGGTCAACATTGGATCATTCAGAGATCCTCACTGAACTTCTGGAGAGAGTTTGCTGCACTGAAAGTAAAAGGGGCTGAATAATTTTGCACGCCCAATTTTTCAGTTTTTGATTTGTTAAAAAAGTTTGAAATATCCAATAAATGTCGTTCCACTTCATGATTGTGTCCCACTTGTTGTTGATTCTTCACAAAAAAATACAGTTTTATATCTTTATGTTTGAGGCCTGAAATGTGGCAAAAGGTCGTAAAGTTCAAGGGGGCCGAATACTTTCGCAAGGCACTGTATCTATATTTGCTAACTTTCCATAAAAATGTATTGGAGTGAGATAGTTTCTTTCTTTCGGGAAATGTATTCCGAGTATATCCACATCATCATCACACCATTTTATTGGTAAACTACATGGTAATGTAAAAGTTTCATTTTTTGTGATCCAATACGTAATCACTTATCATCATTTGGTTGTGATCCCAGAATTTTGCCTTGTCAAGAATAATTCTTATCTCCTGTGGAACGGGTGGTCTTGCCTTGCAGTTAGGGCCACGAACTCTAGCACACAGATATTGTTAGCGTGTCGACAGAGGCATAAGATCAAATCTGTTTCATTATCTTACTACAGTATGTGGTTTTTTTTTACTGCTGGTTTTATGACACCGTTGATAACAAAAAGTTATCCAATTCCACCAAAATGTTGTTTGTCACGCTATGTTAGGTTAACTAGAAGTCACTGAATGTAATGCTTTGTGTGTGTTTAAAGTGTTGGAAAAATGGTGCAACTTAAACCGGCTACCCGGAACATTTTCTAATAGTTGACCACAATTGCATTAGTGAGGTCATCGTGGAAATGTGAGTTTCCAAACATCGCTCCAGTCACTGACGTCATTTGGCTAGACCTCGCATGTCAGAGTCTAGAACCGTTCCTTCCCCTCTTCCTTGAAGAAATCGCTAATCTGACTCGATTTGTCAATATGTGAAAACTTTATTAACTAATGGTATAATATTTTAATTCAGAAATTGCATGAAGGCAGCCTCACAGACACACTTCCTATGAAGCAGATATATCACAAATCTGAATAATGGTGCAACTAAAATCGGCTACTGGTCTCCATTGCATCACCTACCCAGAACATTTTCTAATAATTAACCGCAATTGCATTAGTGAGGTCATTATGGAAATGTGAGTTTCCAAACATCGCTCCAGTCACTGACGTCATTTGGCTAGACCTCGCATGTCAGAGTCTAGAACCGTTCCTTCCCCTCCAATCGCTAATCTGACTCGATTTGTCAACATGTGAAAACTTTATTAACTAATGGTATAATATTTTCATTCAGAAATTGCATGAAGGCAACCTCACAGACACACTTGCTATGATGTACATATATCACAAATCTGTTCATGAAATACATTCAATACGAATAATAATCTAGGAGTACTACAGTAGGCCGCAAAAAGTTTACAAAAAATACTACTCTGACTGATCACTGGATGTCAAAGTCTTGAGCTCCTGCTTGGAGTTAACCTTGACCTCAACTCCACGCAGCTCCACTCCACTATCCCCACCCCCATCCTTTTCCTTCCCCAACCACCCCAGCTTGAGTGTCAGCGAGCGCAGAGCGGAGCTCTCGTCCGGGGCTGTGGAACCACTCCGGCTGCACCTCGTGCTGCGGGAGAAGGAGGCGGAGGTACCTCCCTCGGAGTTGGTGCCCTCGAACAGCTTGGCCATGAAGCTGAGGCCGGCCTGGCGGATGTGGGAGCTGCCGGCGAACACATACAGCACAGGGTTCACACTGCTGCTCAGGAAGGCGAACGCCGTGACGTTGGGACGGGCCAATACAGCAGCATTGGAGAGAGTGCCGTTGCTACCCAGCAGACCAATCACCTGTGAGAGAGAGAAGGGAGAAGAGGGAGGGAGAGAGAGAGAGAGAGAGAGAGAGAGAGAGGGACGGAGAAAGATAAAGACAATGAGAGAGAGACAGAGAGAGAGAGAGAGAGACAGAGAGAGAGAGACAGAGAGAGAGAGAGAGAGAGAGAGAGACAGAGAGAGAGAGAGAGAGAGAGAGAGAGAGAGAGAGAGAGAGAGAGGAGGAGGAAAAAATGTAAAGAGAATGAGGTGTTGAGAGGAGACAGATAAACATCAGAGAGACTGATAGGGATTCTACCTATCATTCTACCTATTACTATTTTATTCTACCATTATTATTATTCTACCTGTTATTGTTATTACATCTATTATTCTACCCATTATTATCAGTATTATTATTATTCTACATATTATTAGTATTAGTATTATTCTACCTGTATGACACAATGAACTGCTACATAACACATAGCACCTTTCAAATACATTGAGGAACTGACGTACCTGTAAGATGTTGACCAGGTGGTAGGGCAGCCAGAAGAGAGCGAAGGCGCCGATGATGAGGAGGATGAGACGGTTTCCTCGTCCCTTGCGCTGGAACATGACGCTGCGTAGCCGGCAGATGACGGAGGTGTAGCAGACGATGATGAAGGTGAAGGGGAGGAAGAAGCCCAGGACGGTCTCGAATAGGTACTGGAACACCTGGTGACCCACACTTCCCCAGTGGTACGGCATGCAGATGCTCATGGAGATGTTCTTGTGAAGGAAGGGCTTCAGGTTACTGGGGAGGGAGGGAGGGAGGGAGGGAGGGATTATTATTATTATTATTCTACCCATTATTATTATTCCTATTATTCTACATATTATCAGTATTAGTATTATTCTACCTGTATGACACAATGAACTGCTACATAACACATAGCACCTTTCAAATACAGAGAGAGAGAGAGAGAGAGAGAGAGAGAGAGAGAGAGAGAGAGAGAGAGAGAGAGAGAGAGAGAGAGAGAGAGAGAGAGAGAGAGAGAGAGAGAGAGAGAGAGAGAGAGATTGTTTGGATGAGACAATGGGAGTGTTCCAGGTCTTATTCATTGTACTTGTGCTGGGCAGGTTATAATGGAAAGTGTTTTACAGGAACCACAAAAAAAATGACCCTGGAACACAACCATTGAAACAGATTAACGCAGAAAAGTTTAGGATTTGTATTCGATAATGACATCTTTTGACATTTACAGATCAGGCTTGTTCAAATCACTCTCATGAACATGTACACAGTTGTTCATACAGACACAACAATACAGACTGTTGGGCAAGGCTAAATTTGATCTCTCCCTCTCTCTCTCGCCTCTTTCTCGCCCTCTCTCGCCTCTCTCTCGCCTCTTTCTCTCTCTCTCTCTCTCTCTCTCTCTCTCTCTCTCTCTCTCTCTCTCTCTCTCTCTCTCTCTCTCTCTCTCTCTCTCTCTCTCTCTCTCTCTCTCTCTCTCTCTCTCTCTCTCTCTCTCTCTCTCTCTCTCTCTCTCTCTCTCTCTCTCTCTCTCTCTCTCACACCACACCACACCACACCACACCACACCACACCACACCAGTCACAGATCCATGGTGGTCAGAGAACAAATTCACACAGATACACTTATCAGTGGAGGCTGCTGAGGGGAGGACAGCTAATAATGGCTGAAATTGAGTGAATGGAATGGTGTTTCATGTGTTTGATACCATTCCAGTCCAGCCATGATCTGCCATTCCAGCCATTATTACGAGCTGTCCTCCCCTCAGCAGCCTCCACTGAAACTTATGTTGATGTTGCATCAACATCCTGTAAACGTTTGGACTCTATTTTAGTTCTTCTTTTGCAGAATAGACAGCACACAGACGTATTATACTTTGTAATATACTCATATATACCATACACTGAGTATACAAACACTAAGAACACCTGCTCTCTCCAACACCTGCTCTTTCCAAACCAACTTCAATCAGTGTAAATCACACACACACACACACACACACACACACACGCACGCACGCACGCACGCACGCACGCACGCACGCACACACACACACACACAGCCCCACCTGCGATAGAAGGGCATGGGCAGAGCTAAGACGAATGCCAGCACCCAGATAGCCAGCAGAACGGCCATCAGGGTTTTCTTGGTCCTCATCCTCTGTGACAGGAAGGGCCTCGCCACGGCCAGCCAGCGATCCATGCTCATCAAGCAGATCAGGTAGATGGAGACATTCATGTTGACGCAGCACAGGTAGTGTACCGTCTTACAGGCCACCGCCCCGAACTCCCAGCCTCGCCTGCCTGCCAGGAAGTGCAGGAAGAGCGGGGCGCTTAGCAGCACCAGGGCGTCGGCCGCGGCGAGGTTTAAGACGAGCAGGCACGTGACAGAGCGATGCCTCACACGGCACAGCACCGACCACACCACGAACAGGTTGCCTGGGAAACCAAAGACAAAGGCCAGGACCAGAATGGAGATACCGATCTGGTGTGAGATGGAGAGAGGAGGGGAGGAGGAGACAAGAGCAGGGGTGGAGGGGAGCAGGGAGGGAGCGGAGATGGAGAGGTCTGACGCCATTTTCTGGACTTTTGGATAATCCACTGTAGGATAGGATAGAAATATAATTAGAACACACAGGATGAGATGTAACAATGGGAAGCACACAGAGAGATGAGAGACAGGTACAAATCAGTCGTTCTGCCCCTGAACAGGCAGTTAACCCACTGTTCCTAGGCCGTCATTGAAAATAAGAATTTGTTCTTAACTGACTTGCCTAGTTAAATAAAGGTAATAAAAAAAAAACACACACACAGCATTGCATACAGTATTACGTACAAGTAATCACATAATCACTCATGCATCATCATATTTACAGACAAGGGACAGTAAAGCACACATCCTCTCCAAAACATTTCATTCCAGCCAGTGTATACAATGCCAGTATCACTTCAAAAAAGCTTGATACATCACTGACCTTTATGAGATGGAATAATTCTCCTTTTAACCTAGATCTTCTCAAATCCACAAGAAGTGTCTGTCCGCCTGTCTGTCTGTCTGTTTATCTGACTGTATGTCTGTCCACCTGTCCGACTGACCTCTTGTCCGTCCGGCCGTCTACACAGGACTCCTTTTTCTCTCCTCTTTCTTGTTCCCCTTCTGTCAGTCTGAAAACACAAAATACATGCTATCACCACAAGTCAGGAAGGAAGTCTGCGATCATCACATTTGACTGTGTACTTCCTACACATCCACCCAAACTCTCTTTATTTATTACTGCATCCACCCAAACTCTCTCTGTATATGACTGTGTCCACCCTAACTCTCTCTATATATTACTGCATCCACCATAACTCTCTCTATATATGACTGCTTCCACCATAACTCTCTCTATATATGACTCCATCCACCCTAACTCTCTCTATATATTACTGCATCCACCATAACTCTCTCTATATATGACTGCATCCACCCTAACTCTCTCTACATATTACTGCATCCACCATAACTCTCTCTATATATGACTGCATCCACCATAACTCTCTCTATATATGACTGCGTCCACCCTAACTCTCTCTATATATGACTGCATTCACCCTAACTCTCTCTATATATGACTGCATTCACCCAAGTCTGTCTAGTCTGTTTGTCTGCCTTACTGCTTACTCTCTTTGGGCCTGATTAGAGATAAGTACTAGAGATAAGTAGAGATAAGTACACTTAGCATGTACTTAATTCAATAAAACATGGACTTAAGTCAACCTTTTTTACATAAGCCCATGTTAAGTCCACAAATAGCTTAATGGTGGCAAAAAAACTTTGCAAAAAGAATTCTGCATCACTGTGTAATCTTTCTGACAATCCGTTCCATTTTTCCGTGTGAGCTGAATCGTAGATAACCTCCAGCCCTCACATGATAGCTTTGAGAAATGAATGTGTTTGGTTGTGATCAGACATCACAGTTTTTACAAATCCACTATATGATGTTTACTACATTGGGTATACCGAACATTAGGAACACCTTCCTAATATTGAGTTGCCCCCCCCCCCCCCCCCCCCACCCCCTTTTGTCCTCAGAACAGCCTCAATTGTACGCTGTGTTACTGGTGCGAGTCTGGTTTTGTACCCATGTAGGTTTATTTTTGTATTGCCGTGGGTTTTGTAATTAAACTACTCCAGCTATTACCTATCTCTGCTCTCCTGCATCTGACTTCACTGCCACCAGTTCCGCCACACTTACAGTTACGCCTCAGTTGAAGCAGTGGCCAGTTAGCTCTGAGTGTTACAGTGGAGCAGTGAAAATACAGGTAAAAACATGATGACGACGCCAAATAGGCCTACTAATACACATTAATGGGACGCTGAAGAGATGAGGTATTTTGTTATTTTTATGAATGATTTCTTGTGTTTTCGAATGCCAAAAAATGTTTTTGTCTCTGATGTGTTGGGTAATGTCCATGTGATTTTCCGTGAGGGCGAGTCGACAAGTGTGTTGTAAAGGGCAGTTTGTGTCTCAACATCATGTCTCAAGCAACTTCCCCCCCACTCAACGACAAATCATTTCATAATCACTTGACGATTACCTCTCTCCCTGTCTGTCTGTCTGTCTGTCTGTCTGTCTGTCTGTCTGTCTGTCTGTCTGTCTGTCTGTCCCTTTCCTTTCTGTCTCCCCTTTCCTGTCTCTGTCTTTCTCTCTCTCTCGCTCTCAGGATGGAAGCCACATCAAGGAATACCACCATCACCTACTTCTCCGCCAATTAATCCACTTCAAACCATCCCGTCTCTTCCTTATTCTATTGGCATCTCCATTCTTCTAGTTGCTATGGCCATGGGTCTCCATGGGAACCTCCTAGTGGTGTGGACCATCCTGTTCTGCCTGCATCAGCGTTCCATCACCTCCATCCTCTTCCTCCAGTTGGCGGCCACCGACACCATCGTCCTGCTCACTGCTCCTTTCTTCATTCGCCAGTTCTTCACGGGCGTAATCTGGGAGTTGGGAGAGGGCGCGTGTAAGCTCCTGCACTACATCTGCAGCATCTTTCATGTACCTCAGCCTCCTGTTGGTCACCCTGATGGGCGTCGATCGACACCTGCGTGGGGATTGGACCTTCATGTCCAAGCGCGTTCGCCCACCAGAATATTCCTTCATCTTGCAATTTTATTGTTTTTAGTACAGCACATGTTCTCATATTGTGTTCTCAGTTTTCCATAAAATATGTTGCAGATTTTTGTTTATTCTATATCCACAAGTATTCTAAACAGATATGGATATATCTTCAAAACAGTATAATCAATCAGTCAAACATTGTTCTTAATGCAATTAATTGTAACAGACAAGAACTGCAATTTAACTAGATACAATATGTAATTACATTAATTGAAGACACTTACTAAAACGTAAGTGGGCTGGGAACCCTGAAGATGCAAGACACTTTAATAATGAAGTAAATCAAATCCAATTGTTTCTTGTCTCATCCATTCTACCCGGTGTTTCATTATTCCCTAGAGACGGTCGCTGCATTAATCCTGGTCCTCTTCGGCATCATGGCAATCTGCTCATTCCTTAGTATCCGGACACACCTGCTGGCACCACCAGGAAGACCACCTGATAGTGGTGACCTTTGCCCTATTTTGGGCTCAATACCACCTTGTCAATGTGTTGCACATGAGCAATGGTTACTATGCCATAATTACCCAGAGCTAATATCACACTGTATGAGCGTGAGGCTGAAAAAAATCACATTTATATAAAAATCGACTGTATTTTTTATTGTCATTATTCAAAGTGAAAATTAAATGTATGATTTCCTTGTTTCAAGTGGGGACCGGTCTCTCCGGATCATTCAAAGGTTGACAGCCTCCAACATGGACACGCACAGCAGGAGACCAGCATGATGGGAGCGGGAGAGAGAAAGAGGAGAACGAAGGAGTTGAGGAGCTGGATGAAGAGGTAAAAGAGAGGAGAACGGTTCCAGGAGAAAGAGAGGGGGAGGAGAAAGAGGGAAAAGAATGGCCTGAAGGTAAAGAAATGACTGGACAGACTGTGAAGGACCTGCATGCTATTGCCTGCCAGCCAGTCATGACTCTTCTGTGAGTTGTCTTCTTCTCCCTTTAAGAGTTTCCTAATCAATGGATGGCAGCCAAATCTAATCTGAGAAAATTGTGTTTTATTTTCTTGATCTGGCCCAACATGGCAACATGTCTTAATGCTTTTGAGAAAATATATGAAGCAAAAAGAAGTAGGAAAATATTACAGTGCGCTTTTTACTGTACTTACAGCAGTACACCACACACACACACACACACACACACACACACACACACACACACACACACACACACACACATACACACACACACACACACACACACACACACACACACACACACACACACACACACACCAACACTCACACACACACACACTCACACACTCACACACACACACACACACACACACACACACACACACACACACACACACACACACACACACACACACACACACATACACACACACACATATATATAAAGAGAGGCAGTCAGAGACAGACAAGACATCCCGGTAAGATCACTTATAAAATTCACCCCCCTCACCTGCTGAGCTTGAAGCACAACCTCTAAAAACAGAGATATGGTCCAGTCAGTAAGTCAGTCATGACCAATTAGGAAAAACTTACATCTAGTGGCCGCCGAGCGAACTGCAGGAAACCAGTCTTAGGCAGTGTTTTCCCATCAAAATAGGTTCTGCCACCATAGCGTCCAACTACCAGCCCAGAGGGTCACTATTTGACATTTTTCACAGGTTTCACACAGATGGGGCTCACAACATTGGCGCTGGTCGTGGATTCTAGCTCTCCTTCCTTTTCTTTCAGCCCCTCTGCATCCCTGTCTCTCTCTCGGCTGTTCTGGCTGTTCTGTCGGTTCTTCCTGGTCCCAGAGTCCAGCGCAGTGCCCTCGAACAGACGGGCCATGAAGGCAAAGCCTTCCCGCCGGATATAGGACTTGCCGGCGAAGGTGTAGAGGACCGGGTTGGCACAGCTGCTGATGAATGCCAGGGCTGATGTGACCGCACGGCAGGACTGCCAGATAGGGTCCAGTCTGGAGGAAGAGTAGATATGAAAACAGCAGAAAAAAATGGTTTTTATTCAAATGTAGTTAGGGATTTGATAACAATACACTACAAATGATACCTGTGATGAGGTGGGGATCTTACGAAACAGTAATTTGGGAAAGACTTTTCAAAAAGCCTACCTTGCTTTTATAGCTGAATCTTGAGGAGAAAGTGCTGCGGCAACCTGTAAGGACAGATTTCATCACAGCAGACAGCCCAGTTACAGCGGGACCTACTGTTTCAGCCCCGTTTAGGAGTGTGAGGCCCTGGCTATAGCTCAGACATACACACACAAAACACCCCACACACGCACACACACACTACCTGCACAATGTTGATGACATGGTAGGGCAGCCAGAAGATTCCAAAGGTGACCACGATGGTTAGGATGAGTTTCTCACTGTGGATCCTCCTCCTGAACCTGGTCAAATCAAATCACACTTTTTTTTCATACAGAGTTCACACAGAGTGTTTTTTCCCCCGAATTCCAAATGGTGGAAAATCAATCACGACAGACCTTAATGGTCCTTGATGTAAATGTACCAGAATTCAGGACTCTAGATCACACGGGGTGAGGGGAAAGGCCTTTAAAACGTTTGCTTTCTCAATCACTTGTTATAGCTTTACCATGTGGCCAATTGGCATGGCATTGCATGCTAGTGTTTGGCCCCTGGTCCTTTACTATCATGCAATGTTATTCCCCTCCTGGGCCTTACCATCAAATACAATAGGATTTCACCCAACTTCACTGGCTTGTAAAAAGTGAGAAAATAAAAACAATACATCTAGACAAATATGAAATAAAATGAAGATAGTAAAACAGCAGTGGACCTGGTTTGTCTGATCCTCCGCAGGATGCAGATGTAGCTGCCTACAATCAACCCGTAAGGAACTACAAATCCCAGCACCGTCTCCAACGTGTACTGGAGCACCACCTGCGCTGAGAGAATGGGACGTGTACTGTATCAGCATAGAGATCACCTTGATCGGTTAGCGTTAGTGACACTATATACAGTCAGGTCCATGAGTATTTAGACAGTGACACAACTTGCATCATTTTGGCTCTGTACTCCACCACCATGGATTTGAAAGGAAACAATCAAGATGTGATTTAAGTGTAAGTGGGGCTCAAATGTAATTGGACAAACCAACAAAATCATGAATTAAATAGTGAGATTTAATACGTGGTTGCAAATCCTTTGCAGTCAATGACTTCCTGAATTCTGGAACCCCTAGACATCACCAGGTGCTGGGTTTCTTTCCTGGTGATGCTCTGCCAAGCATTAGCTGCAGCTGTCTTCAGTTACTGCTTGTTCTTGGGGCGTTTTGTCTTCAGCAAGTGAAATGCATGCTCAATTGGATTCAGGTCAGGTGATTGACTTGGCCATTGTAGAACGTTGAACTTTTTTTTTGTCCATCTGCACTGTGAAGCGCCGTCCAATGAGTTTTGAAGCATTTGGCTGAATCTGAACTCTGGTACAAGTTGATATTTGTCTCATCTGTCCATAGGATGTTGTTCCAGAACTGTATAGGTTTTTTTAGTGTGTTTTTTTGGCAAACTCTAATATGGTTTTCAGGTCTTTGAGGTTTACCAATGGTTTACATCTTGTGGTTAGCCCTCTGTGTTTACTCTGGTGAAGTCTTCTCTTCATTGTTGACATTGACACAGATACCCCTGCCTCCTGGAGGGTGTTAATGATCTGGCCAACTGTTGTGAAGGGGTTTTTCTTCACCAGGAAAAGAATTCTTCTGTCATCCACCACAGTTGTTTTATGTTTTATGTTCCACACCTAATGTTTCTGATATCTCTCTGATGGGTTTGTTTAGATTTTTCAACCTAATGATGGCAGTGACAGTTCTTTTGACTTCCTATTGAGGGTGAACAGCAACAGATTCCAAATTCAAGTGCCACACTTGAAATCAACTCTGTACCTTTCATATGCTTACTTATAAATGAACTAATGAGGGAATAACACACACCTGGCCATGGATAAGCTGAGCAGCGAATTGTCCAATTACTTTTGCTCTCTTAAAAAGGGTCAGACCACATATAAAAAGTGTTGTAATTCCTACTCCATTCACCCAATTTGGATGTAAATACCCTCACATTAAAGCTGAATGTCTGACCTTCCCGCTCCTATTCATTATTTAACTTGTGGTAGACATGCTAAAATAGTAACAACTTGGTAAATATCCAAGTATTTATGGGCCTGACTGTATACAAAATTGCGATGTAATCCTTGACTACAGATAAGAATGTGAATAAACAGGTAACTATGGTGATAGAAAGCTCTCATGTAAAGTCTGTACTTTTTTGTTCCCAAACCTGAAATACATTCCCGGTTTTATTGGTTGCTCTTTCCCCCTCCCCTGTCAGTCACTCCAGGAGTGAAGATAATTAGCAAAGTAAGGAATGAATTCAGTTGGTAAATAAGGAAGTAAGTGTCACTCACTTGACTCTGCTTCTTGTGAAATGACTCACACACCATACGGCTCCTCCCGTTGGGGTACGTGGCCGTCAGTTTGTGCCTGAACAGCAACGCGGGGATGGATGAGACCAGCACCAGGATCCACAGTACCAGCACCGCCCGCAGTACTGCCTTCCGGCCAGCGAGGGCAGCAACACGCCGCGGCCACACCACGGCCACCAGCCTGTGCAGGCTCATCAGCATGATCAGTTGGATGGAGGCGTACATGTTGGCCAGGCACAGGTAGAAGAGTATCTGATCCAGACAAGAAGAGAGTGGCTTTTTCTTGTCATTTCAAAAGGATAAGGATTCAATGACAATGTAATCACTGCATGTCAAGTGTCAATGGTGTTTTCAAACATCTGGGAAGAAAATTACATCATTGGAACATTTACATATTGGTTGCATTCCAGGCCGACAAAATTGCAGTCATTGCGTTGCATCAACCAATGGTTGCGTGCTATGTCATCGACTGCGCAGTCGGGCATCAGATTGCTATTTCATATGATGTGGTAAGCAGATATGTTAAACACCTATACAGGCGTTGTGAGATCTGGCAGATGTCTACAGTGTAGTCAGCCTGGAATGCGGCAATCAACAAAAAGAAGAGCCTCCACCTTGCACATGATATCGCCAAAAATCCATGTCTTCTTCACAAGGTACACGATGAAGAACGGCGTGAGCGCCATGAGCGAGCCGTCGGCCACTGCCAGATTGAGGATGAGGAGGGTGGTGACAGAGCGACGGCGGGCGCGTGCCAGGATACTCCAGATGATGAAGAGGTTGCCGGGGACGCCAAGGAGAAACACCAGACCCAGGATGAGTGCCCCTACGGTTGTGGAGGTGGTATTACCCACAATGCTTTGGTTCGTCGCGAAAACAGACATGGTGGTGTTAAGGACGTGGTTGGAGGCTGAAAGGAACAGGGAGGGGGGCGTAGTGGAGGAGAACGGAGAAAGGGACAAGGGGGGTTTTGTGAGGGATGGAGGGATGATTTGGGGGATGGTTTGGTTGTGGGCCATGGCAATGATCTGCAAGGGACAGAAAGGTCAAAGGTTCAATGAAAACACTGAGGTAGAAGTGTCACTAACTTGTATCAGCAGCAATGTTGAATAGTTAGTGGTGGTATAGGATACAGACCTGGGTTCCAATACTTTATCTGTGCTTGATTGAGCTTGCCTGGCTTAATAACCCAATAGAACAGTCTTAAAACTGCAAATCCCACCCATCTGACACTCCAGGCATGGTAGACCAAACACTCAAAGTATTTGAAAGATTTAAAATCGTGTTTGAAGGCAGGTCTGATAGAGTATGAAACAAGCTTAGGTGTATGAGAGGCTGTGAGCGTAGGACTTTAAGTGGTAAAGATACAGAGGACGTGTTTGCATTGAAGAGGATGCAGTCCCATAATCCATTCAGACACTGTGGGGGTTCAAATTGCAAGTCAAACATGTATAGCTTAGGCCAGGGTTTCCCAAGCCCCCACCCATGGGTGCAGGTTTTGTTTTTTACCCTAGCGATTAAAATTATCAAAGCCTGATGAAGAGTTGGTCATGTGAATCAGCTGTGTAGCGCTAGGGTAAAAAACAAAACCTGCACCCAGGGTGTGCTCCAGGACCCACTTTGGGAAACTCTTGCCTAAAATAAACATGTTTGACTTGCAATTAAGCCACTGGAGTGCAGGCAGCGACTGACTGGATTTATCACACTCACTCTCAAACATATTTAATACACCTAATGGACAGTAATGCTAGTGTGCGTCTACACAAGACAGAGGAGAGAAGATAATGTAGACAGAGGAGAGGATAATGTAGACAGAAAAGAGAAGCTAATATAGAGGAGAGAAGATCCTGTAGACAGAGGTGAGAAGCTAATATAGAGGAGAGAAGATAATATAGAGGAGAGAATATCTTGTAGACAGAGGAGAGAAGATAATATAGAGGAGAGAAGATAATATAGAGGAGAGAAGATAATATAGAGGAGAGAAGATAATATAGAGGAGAGAAGATCCTGTAGACAGAGGAGAGAAGATAATATAGAGGAGAGAAGATAATATAGAGGAGAGAAGATCCTGGAGACAGAGGAGAGAAAATAATATAGAGGAGAGAAGATAATATAAGGAGAGAAGATCCTGTAGACAGAGGAGAGAAGATAATATAGAGGAGAGAAGATAATATAGAGGAGAGAAGATCCTGGAGACAGAGGAGAGAAAATAATATAGAGGAGAGAAGATAATATAAGGAGAGAAGATCCTGTAGACAGAGGAGAGAAGATAATATAGAGGAGAGAATATCCTGTAGACAGAGGAGAGAGGATAATGTATACAGAAGAGGAAGCTAATATAGAGGAGAGAAGCTAATATAGAGGAGAGAAGATCATGTAGAAGAGAGAAGATCATGTAGACAGATGAGAGAAGCTAATATAGAGGAGAGAAGATCACGTAGAAGAGAGAAGATAATTTAGACAGATGAGAGAAAATCATGTAGCGAGAGGAGAGAAGCTATTATAGATTAGAGAAGATCATGTAGCGAGAGGAGAGAAGCTATTATAGAGGAGAGAAGATCATGTAGATTTATAAACAGAGAAGACAAGAGGAGATCAGTGAGACACATTCAGGGCGTGAGAGAGAGAATACCTTCAGGACAAATACAAACATCCTGTGATTAATATGGGTTTAGATGTGGTATTAACAGATAGCTGTGAGTGATTCGCTAATGAAGAATACATTCCCCTGTTGGGTAGCAACTGGGTGGTGCATGTGTGTGTGAGCATGTGTGCATGCGTGTGTGTGTATGTGTGTGCGAGTATGTGCGTGTGTGTGCGTGCGTGTTTGTGTGCGTATCTGTGTGTGTATGTGCATGCGTGGGTTTGTGTGAGTGTGTGTACACTTGTGTGTACGCGTGTGTGTGTGTGAGTGTGTGTGTATGCACACACACTCCTTCTACTCTACATTACTTGACTTCAAATTCTGCAAAAGCTTTTATTCGGATGTCTACATCTTTTAGGTTCCTGAATAAACTTCAACGCAGCAGACATAAATGCCTCGAAACCTGTGTGTTATTTCTTCCTAAAGTCTGTGTTTTTATTTTGACTGAGGCTGAAACACTGGGAGGAGTCCACGTGTAGGTGTGTTGAGGAATTGTAACAGGTTTCTAATTGCAAACCAGCATGACCAGACTTGACTGGTAAAATAAACACTAAGTCTTGTAGCTACAATGTTTGTTTGAGAAATCATTCTGCCTCCCTCCGAGGACTGTTTCAAATCACTGTCTGCCTTCGAAATGGCACCCTATTGTAGTGCACTACTTTTGACCCTATTGGGAATAAGATGCTATTTCAGACAATCCTATATCTTAGTGTTTGGTGTGGAGAAGCCCATGGTGTGAGAATATGTTTAATATTTAACATGACAATCTAATCTATCCTGTGTTTCCCTTGCAAATATGGTGTTGTATAGGCTTCTCTTATACCATGCACTCACACCTGTAATAATAATGAACTCACGTGCGTCCACATCACAGGAGGTTGGTGGCACCTTAATTGGGGAGGATGGGCTCATGCTAATGGCTGTAGCTAAATAGGTGGAATGGTTTCAAACACATCAAACACATGGAAACCACACGTTTGACCCCGTTCCATTTATTCCATTCCAGCCATTACAATGATCCAGTCCTCCTATACAGTATATCCTCACACCAGCCTCCCCTGGTGCACATGGACACACACACACACACTGTATACTATACATTGGCTATATGCAAATATTACAGTACATTGCACATCTATGTAAATCTTAATGTTCTTGTTTTATCAAGTAATAACTTGACAGAAATTCAACGCACGTCGAAAATATTTAAATGATTGTTGTTTACAATGTTGGTAATTTAGCAGGCACTCTTATGCAGAGCGACTTACAGGAGCAATTAGGGTTAAGTGCCTTGCTCAAGGGCACATTGACAGATGCTTCACCTCGTCACCTCGGGATTCAAACAAGCAACCTTTTATTTACTGGCCCAACACTGGAACCACTAGGCTACTCAGTAAAATAACAATCCTTATAATCTAGTACTCAGAGGTGCACACACACATCCCAAATTAACCTCTTTGCACCCTCACAGTAGTTCTTATTGTAATTCTGCTGTCATTCTGAGTGATTATGAGTGTGTACTATGGTGTGGGAGTCAATTCATTCATTTCTACAATATCATTTATGCATTAAATATCAAGCTTGGCTTAGAAGTGCACGGCTGGCTAGACTTTGTAACAGGTAGTGAGGGAATAGATCTGTAGAGTATTAGACAGTTCAGGGAGACTTCTGTGCATTGTACTGTAGACCCATGGAGTTAGCTAGAGGACTAATCATGCACATTGTACTATAGTCCCATGGAGTTAGCTAGAGGACTAATCATGTGCATTGTACTGTAGTCCCATGGAGTTAGCTAGAGGACTAATCATGTGCATTGTACTGTAGTCCCATAGAGTTAGCTAGAGGACTAATCATGTGCATTGTACTGTAGAACTAAGAGTTAGCTAGTGTACCTGTTTTTGCATGTCACAGTCACCATGATGGGACAGATACAACTCTGAGTCCTCTAACTCTATTTGTAGAGTGCTTATCTGTCCTCTTTCACACATGTCCATGACAGTATGATACACCTTGTGAATTGGAAGTGTGTTGTTTTGTGTATACCAACTCTCCCTGAGAGAAACCTTTTAGAGAGTGGGGTCACGGCTAAATGGACACTGTGTGTAGAGAACACTGTATCATTTTCCCCACCATTGAGAGCAACAGCTGACACCCTCAAACGGGCCAGACTCACAGAGAGAAACAAGTTAGGACTACTCTTGGGCACAACAGTAGAAAAGCTCCTACGCACACTAGCATATTATACATACCTTAGAGAGAAAGGGAGAGGGAGAGAAGAGAAAGCGAGGAGCGAGGATATGACTCTGATTCATAGAGTTGCTATTGGGCTCATTATCACATATGATGTTTCATTGAGAACAGCTGGTCGCACCCACCGAACAGTTAAATGACAACAGTACTACTTTCTGCATGTTTGATGTGGTGTCAAGTACACACCAGGGTATGTGTGTATCAAATGTCTGAGTAGGAGTGTAGATCTAGGATCAGGTCCCCGTCTGTCCATGTATTTGTATTTATTATGATCTGAACGGCAAGCTGATCCCAAATCAGCACTTTGAGGGGCTTAATAGGATACATACTGCCCCAGGACTATCTAACCATCTCTATATATGTTGTTATCCGAGGACATGCTGATAGCTCCTGCTAGAGTTTACTTTATAATACATTACTTTACTGTACTTAATTTGACTGTCTATTGCCATTGACTGACCGGACCACAATCAGGAGGGAGGTTGGGGACGAAAGAGAGGGAAGACTGAAAACAAACTCACCAAATAGTCCTATTCCTGGGATAGAGAAAGAGATGGAGAAGAGGCAGGGACAGACTTCCTTTATTTCATTTCTTCTAGTCTTGATGGTGTATATATTCTTCCTACTTTTCTCAGTACTCCTCTTTCACTCCACGTGTTCTCTCCTCTCGATCCCTCTTTCTCTCTATCCCTCTTCCTCTCTATCTCTCTCTCTCTCTAACTCTGTATTTTCACTGATCTGTCATGCTTGCAGTAGCATGCTGTAGCAGAGTAAAGGGAAGGGGGTGTGTCGTGTTCCCTCATCTTTCAACATGTCCCTCCACACCTTATCATACGTGAGGTAATGTATCTTGTAATGTAGTGTTAATGTGGAATGACACCTCCTGGCCATAGAGATAAGGGTGACACACACACACACACACACACACAAAACACAGACACTCACACACAGTAAAAACAGGTGAATCAGACACTTGCCCCTCCCACATCTGTCTCTTTCACAATCTATCATCACATCCTGCTTTACAGAGAGAGAAAGAGAGAGCGAAAGAGAGAACTTCTTGATTAACTGACAAACACTCCAGGAGTAATTATATAATGCTAAAGCCAATCATAGCGAGTTGTATCTACAACTAATAACAATTGATTACTATAACAATTGATTGAGAGTGTAAGAGAGAGAGAGATACAACCAGAGATTTAAACCTTGTTGTAACCTTTATTATTGACCCCTCGAACAGCATCATAAGTACCTTGATCTACTCTAGACAGTTTATTATAAACACCATACAAATGCAGATATTTAAAAGGAAATTGAAGAAAGTAGCTGAGTTAGTGGTGTCGTGTCTTTACTATCATTAACTGAAGACTTTTCAGATATTTTATCTGATCAATTAGTCTTCGAATTAATTAATTATTTACTTTACCTCACAATAGTCTCATTCCAAACGTAGTAAATTATTGGTTATCTGCACGAACCCAGTCTTCACTATGAGTCATCCATACATCAATTGCCTTAAATCATTTATTTATTACTAACTAAGTAATTCACAGAAATGCATAAACAAACAAACAAACAAGGTAAATATGGTTACATGAAATGAGAATGTGCCCTAGTGGGCTAAACCGGCATGGCGGCTTGTTAGACAAAAGGGGAAGTGGGGGTCGACTAAGAAATCACTACAGAGTGATAATTATAACAATTGAAATGCTAATCCCTTGCACATGAACGCTCACTCATTCAGGAACAATTGCAATCAATATATACAGTGGGGCAAAAAAGTTTTTAGTCAGCCACCAATTGTGCAAGTTCTCCTGCTTAAAAAGATGAAAGAGGCCTGTAATTTTCATCATAGGTACACTTCAACTATGACAGACAAAATTAGAAAAAAAATCCAGAAAATCACATTGAAGGATTTTTAATGAATTTATTTGCAAATTATGGTGGAAAATAAGTATTTGGTCAATAACAAAAGTTTATCTCAATAGTTTGTTATATACCCTTTGTTGGCAATGACAGAGGTCAAACGTCATATCGTCATGTCGTTATAGAATGGATGTTTCGGCGGTTGTCGTTCTTCGCGTTCAATGATACCGAATTCCTAGCTGCAGACTAGTAATTAATATCAAAGACTTGTTCTTATTCTGTCGGTATCGATAGTCTACGAGTTAATTCACGTGGTATGGTTAAAAGATTCAGCAATGGTCTACAACCTGTGTCTCCTCCTAATGGAGAAAAACATGGTCTGCAACCTTTAGCCATCTCGTAATTGAGGTAAGCTCGGTCTGCTGATCGAAAACCCGAGTGGGGGTTTTATTCGGAAGGGCCGAAAAGGCTGTCCCAGGATGTCTGACCCTAACTGGGCTCAGGGGAGGTCCTCTGATTTAGTTCAAATCAAAAGGGAATTGTATTTTTCTTCATTAAACAGTCCACAATCATATTACACCATTTTACAAACAGTATCATACTCATTCATCTTATACAACAATTAGATGTAAACCTCATATCTGAGGCTATTATATAAACAGCGTTATGGTAATGTGGCCACACCGTCTCCCAAGAGCTTCCCCAAGTTGTGACAAACGGACCAGTTCGTAGCTGGATTCTTCACTGATCAGAGTTATCATAAAGTACATCTTTAATTATTATGAGCTCCATCACAACCCTGTGACTCTCAGATCAATTCAGTGTCTATAAATGAATTCTCTGAGAGTCCTTACAAAACAGTTCTTAGTATCATTTATAGCCAAGACACACCCATCTCAACTCACATGACGAATAACAGATCTTAGGAACATTACAAAGGAAGACTTTACTTGAGAGAGGAGTATCCCATAGCCAGACAGCATTAGCTATGAATTATTGTTCAGTTTGCTCTCCTAAAACGAGGTTCTACTTCTTGTTGTTGGTACAACATAGTACCAAGACATTACCTCATCCACTAGCATATATCAAATACACCCCTCCTGGACAAGATCACAGAGACACAGTGACTGGCACACAGACATTTTGGAGCCAAGAGATAATTGGTTCCCCCTCAATCATCCCTTCACATGGTTTAAAATATATGTTTACATATGAAGACAAGCTGGACCTCTCTCCTAACTGAACCATGACAGAGAACAGATAACTGCAACCGGCCAACAGTATTATCCAAAAATAGACATTCTAATGACATATCTCACATAAGCATGAAATAAAATGAATAAAAAACATTTTATTTATAAATGTTACCTGAATAATTCTGATTCTGCTACAACAGTTGTTAGACCAGGGCAGGTAGGGTACAGACTTACCCTCTAGTTAATTGTTAGACCAGGGCAGGTAGGGTACAGACTTACCCTCTAGTTAATTGTTAGACCAGGGCAGGTGGGGTACAGACTTACCCTCTAGTTAGTTGTTAGACCAGGGTAGGCAGCGTACAGACTTACTCTCTAGTTAATTGTTAGACCAGGGCAGGCAGCGTACAGACTTACCCTCTAGTGAGTTGTTAGACCAGGGCAGGTAGGGTACAGACTTACGCTCTAGTTAGTTGTTAGACCAGGGCAGGTAGGGTACAGACTTACACTCTAGTTAATTGTTAGACCAGGGTAGGTAGGGTACAGACTTAACCTCTAGTTAATTGTTAGACCAGGGCAGGTAGGGTACAGACTTACACTCTAGTTAATTGTTAGACCAGGGCAGGTAGGGTACAGACTTACCCTCTAGTTAATTGTTAGACCAGGGCAGGTAGGGTACAGACTTACCCTCTAGTTAGTTGTTAGACCAGGGCAGGTAGGGTACAGACTTACACTCTAGTTAGTTGTTAGACCAGAGCAGACCAGGTACAGACTTACCCTCTAGTTAGTTGTTAGACCAGGGCAGGCAGAGCACAGACTTATCCTCTTGTGACATGTTAGACCAGGGCAGGCTGAGTACAGACTTACCCTCTAGTTAATTGCTAGACCAGGGCAGGCTGAGTACAGACTTACCCTCTAGTTAATTGCTAGACCAGGGCAGGCAGCGTACAGACTTACCCTCTAGTGAGATGTTAGACAAGGGTAGACAGTGTGCAGACTCACCCTCTAGTGAGATGTTAGACCAGGGCAGGCAGCATACAGACTCACCCTCTAGTTAGTTGTTAGACCAGGGCAGGCTGAGTACACACTTACCCTCTAGTTAATTGCTAGACCAGGGCAGGCAGAGTACAGACTTACCCTCTAGTTAATTGCTAGACCAGGGCAGGCAGCGTACAGACTTACCCTCTAGTGAGATGTTAGACAAGAGTAGGCAGTGTGCAGACTCACCCTCTAGTGAGATGTTAGACCAGGGCAGGCAGCGTACAGACTCACCCTCTAGTTAGTTGTTAGACCAGGGAAGGCAGTGTGCAGACCTACCCTCTAGTTAGTTGTTAGACCAGGGCAGGCAGTGTGCAGACCTACCCTCTAGTTAGTTGTTAGACCAGGGTAGACAGTGTGCAGACTCACCCTCTAGTTAGTTGTTAGACCAGGGCAGGCAGTGTGCAGACTCACCCTCTAGTTAGTTGTTAGACCAGGGCAGGCAGTGTGCAGACTCACCCTCTAGTTAGTTGTTAGACCAGGGCAGGCAGTGTGCAGACTCACCCTCTAGTTAGTTGTTAGACCAGGGCAGGCAGTGTGCAGACCTACCCTCTAGTTAGTTGTTAGACCAGGGCAGGCAGTGTACAGACCTACCCTCTAGTTAGTTGTTAGACCAGGGCAGGCAGTGTGCAGACTTGCCCTCTAGTGGGATGTTAGACCAGAGCAGGCAGTGTGCAGACTTGCCCTCTAGTGGGATGTTAGACCAGAGCAGGCAGTGTGCAGACTTGCCCTCTAGTGGGATGTTAGACCAGAGCAGACGGGGGTACATGAAGGTAGTGTTGGTGACTGATTTCTTCATCCTCGTTGAAGGAGAACGTTCCGCTCAGGCTGACGTACAGGACCACGCCCACAGCCCACATGTCCAGCGAGTTGTTGTAACCATGAAACAGAATATAATCTGAATAGAAGAAACTAAATGTTCCTAACAGGTAACGGAACTAATGTCCTGAAGCACACACAAACGCATGACCACAACAACTATGGTGAAGAATACTCATGAATGAATCATGAATAATGATGACTGAGAAAGATGCAGAGGCTCTAAGATCCAAAATTCAAATGCTTGAACATTTCTGTATTTCTGGGGGTATGATCATCATTATTCTAGATTCATTCGTGATTATTATAATCATGGTAGTATCCACATTAATGTGTTCCCTCCTCACCCAGCCTGTCTATCATTCATCTCCCTCGACTTGTTACCTGAGATAATGTAGCTTTGTAATGTAGTGTTAATGTGTAATGACACCTCCTGGTCATAGAGATAAGGGTGAAACACACACAGACACACAGACACACAAGAAAAACAGGTGAGTCAGACCATTGCCTCACCCACATCTGGCTGTTTCACAATCAATCATCACATCCTGCTTCATAGAGAGAGAGAGAGAGAGAGAGAGAGAGGAGAGAGAGAGAGAGAGAGAGAGAGAGAGAGAGAGAGAGAGAGAGAGAGAGAGAGAGAGAGATAGAGAGAGGGGGAGAGAGAGAGAGAGAGAGAGAGAGAGAGAGAGAGAGAGAGAGAGAAAGACAGTGACAGAGACAGAGACAGAGACATAAACAGAACTTACCATTAGTAGTTCAATGATGTTATAACTAATCATAGTGGGTTCTACATATAATCATCCATTGTTATTAATTATAACAATCGCTTCAGAGAGTAAGAGAGAGAAAGAGTCACAATAAAAGACGTAAACCCTGTTATAACCTTTATTATTCACCCCTCAAACAGCATCATCAGTACCTTGATCTACTCTACATAGTTGATTATAAACACCATACATCTCCAAATAATTATTTTTATTTGTGGTCCTATTTTTCTTTCTCAAACAATAACAACCATACATAAACCATAGACAGATTTCAACAAACGTCAATGACATTACACCTGCTCAGACCCACATGCTGCGAACACAACCCTGCACATCATGTTCATTCTCACAACAACACTCCCCCACATCCTTCATCCTCTGGAACTTTCCAGTGTACCTAGCACTCTACATGGCCTCAAATCGCACTATTCACACACTCGATCAACTTCAAATCCAAGATGGCAGCATGTCAAGTTGTTTGTCTGTGACTAGTACATTTTAACCTACTAATAACCTATTTATTTATGGTTGCGTAACTTCCTTGTTGTGTAGTGCAAACTATTTTGTTTTTGCTGGTGTAAAGATCACGGGTCCTCTTCAACTCGGCACTTCATTACTTGAAGTTGACCAAAGTAACCCCATCTCTGGCTGGCCTGAGTTCCTCCTTCGTCTGCGGAGTGTCTTGTCCATGCTGCTCCTATGTGCTCTTCGCCTGGCTGGCCTGAGTTCCTCCTTCGTCTGCGGAGTATCTTGTCCATGCTGCTCCTATGTGCTCTTCGCCTGGCTGGCCTGAGTTCCTCCTTCGTCTGCGGAGTGTCTTGTCCATGCTGCTCCTATGTGCTCTTCGCCTGGCTGGCCTGAGTTCCTCCTTCGTCTGCGGAGTGTCTTGTCCAAGCTGCTCCTATGTGCTCTTCGCCTGGCTGGCCTGAGTTCCTCCTTTGTCTGCTGAGTGTCTTGTCCATGCTGCTCCTATGTGCTCTTCGCCTGGCTGGCCTGAGTTCCTCCTTCGTCTGCGGAGTGTCTTGTCCATGCTGCTCCTATGTGCTCTTCGCCTGGCTGGCCTGAGTTCCTCCTTCGTCCGTGGAGTGTCTTGTCCAAGCTGCTCCTTTTTTCTCTTCGCCTGGCTGTCAGAGGCAGCTCAACAATCCCCAACCCGTTCTCTCAATCGACCTCAACACCCAATCTACTCACACGCGCAAACACTCACATTCAGACTCATACATACACGCTGTCTCTCTCTCCCCTTACCTTCGTTGGCCTCTAATTTTTTTTGTTTTTTTGTCAGATAAAATGACAGTTTTCGTGGTATTGCTTTGCGCACTGACTTTACTGAACTCTGGAGAAAACTAAAATTGTCGCTGGGTGAATACATTTGACAATTTGCACTCCCGTCCATTGGACATTTTGTCTGCAGGAACTCGCTCTTTTTCACTCGGTCCACTCGTCCAAGTGCCGATGTATTTGTGGCATGATGTGAACAGTACGAATTTGTGTCACTACCAAGGTCTAATGGTTTTAAATGACTGTTTTGTATTGTCTGGAAACGCACTTGTAGAATTCACTTGCAGTAGGTCTCTTAAAAAAGAGAAGACGTGCAAGGTTATTAAACAGAGGTGCCTAGTTATTCTTCTTTTGTTGATATCAGGTAACGTGCAACCTAACCCTGGCCCTGATATGCAATGTCTCCAAACCCCATCTGATTTTAAATCAAGATCTGGTTTTGGATTTTCATTTAAATGTACGCAGCCTGTTATATGTAAAATCTAAATTAAATGTAAGTGTGGCAAAGTCTTAAATTATTTGTAAACAGTTGGAATTTCTTGCTTCGAATATTGAGGTTTCAAAGGGTCTCTCTATAACTGTGATTGGCTGTTATAGACCCCCCTCTGCTCTCTATAACTGTGATTGGCTGTTATAGACCCTCCTCTGCTCTCTATAACTGTGATTGACTGTTATAGACCAACCTCTGCTCTCTATAACTGTGATTGGCTGTTATAGACCCCCCTCTGCTCTCTATAACTGTGATTGGCTGTTATAGACCCTCCTCTGCTCTCTATAACTGTGATTGACTGTTATAGACCAACCTCTGCTCTCTATAAGGGTGATTGGCTGTTAGACCCCCCTCTGCTCTCGGTGATGCATTTTCTTCTTTGACGCACCTTATGTCTAAACTTCTTTACAGTGAAATTATCTTGATTGGTGATCTCAACTGGTGTTGGTTAAAGCCAGTGTCTGATGATTTAAAAATGTTTTGTAATTCTATGAATCTTACCCAGTTGATTAACTCACCCACTCGCCCAAATCTTAAATGCCCAGATAAATCTACCCTGATTGATTTGATATTGACAAATGTTCCACATAAATATTCTGCGGTTGGTGTTTTTTGTAATTATTTAAGTGACCATTGTGCTGTTGTTGCTGTTAGAAATACTAAGGTTCCAAAGACAAACCCACGTTTTATTCGTAAGAGAAATTTGAAGTGTTTTAATGAGCAGGCTTTCTTTCATGATTTGTTTTATTTTGACTGGAGCAGATTGAGCTTATCCCTGATGTGGAAACTGCCTGGAAATTCTTTCATGATGGTTTTTCCCAAATAGTAAACAAACATGCCCCATTCCGCAGGTTCAGGGTTAAAGGGCGGGATAATCCATGGTTTTCTTCTGAGCTGTCTTGTATTATTCACGACGGTAATCTAGCCTGGGCTAAAGCAAGGAAAACATGTTCTGATGCTGACTGGCTTATTTTTAGGTAGTTACGAAACAAGTGTTCTTTTCTTCTCAGGAAGGCCAAGTCTGAATATGTTATGTCTGTTACCTGAATGACCCTAGAGAGTTTTGGAAGGCTATTAAGTCTATGTCTGGTAACAGTAATGTTAATGAATTACCGTCATGTGTTTTGAAGGACTCTGTTGCTATATATGACAAAACTGAAATGCTGAATTGTTTTAATGAGCACTTTGTATCATCTGGTAGGCTGTTTGATTCAGTGTCCTCTGTCTCTGTACAACCCTGTGTGGATGAACCAGTGAGAGCTGGTCAAACTTTGAGCTTTTTGCCATTCTCAGTGCAGGTGGTACATAAAGCCCTGAAATCCTTAGATCAGAGAAAGCCTGCAGGTCCTGATCTTTTGGATTCCTGCTTTTTAAATCTGGCAGCTGATTTCATAGCTGAACCACTTACATCTCTGTTCAATCTAACCCTGGAATGTAATGACATTCCAAAGATCTGGAAATCAGCATTTGTCCTACCACTTTTAAAAGGGGGAGATCCAACTATTTTAAATAATTATAGGCCAATCTCAAAGCTGTCACCCCTGGTGAAAATACTTGAAACCCTTGTAAGTGAACAGCTAAAATAGTTTTTATTTACTAACTCTATTTTATCAATGTACCAATCCGGCTTCAGGAAGAAGCATATCACAATTACAGCAGCCATGAAGGTTTTATATGATATCACTGAAGCCATTGACAAAAACAGCACTGTGTCTCACTTTTTATTGATCTCTCTAAGACTTTTGATACAGTTGATCATGCTATACTAAGGCAGAGATTGTCTAGTGTAGGTCTTTCGGAGCATGCAGTTGCATGGTTTGCTAACTATCTGTCTGATAGAACTCAGTGTACTCAATTTGATGGGCTTATATCTGTTAATTTGTCTGTCTTGAATGGTGTGCCCCAAGGCTCTGTACTTGGTCCTCTCTTATTTACTATTTATATAAATGACTTAGACAAAAATGTCCAAAATGCACAACTTCATTTTTATGCTGATGATACTGTTATTTACTGTTATGCCTGGTCTCTTACAAAAACTTTCCAGAACATGCAAACTGCTTTTTATACTGTTCAACATACCTTGTGTCAACTGAAGCTTATCCTCAATACTGACAAAACTAAACTAATGGTGTTTTCTAATGCAATAAATAGACCTCTGAACCTTTCACCTATTACTACCTGTCAGGTCAAGGAGATTGAGGTTGTAACCTCATATAAATATATTTTTTCAATTTTAATTGATGACGGCCTCTCTTTTAAATTGCATATTCAACTACTTACAAAACAATTGAAGCTGAAATTGGGATTTTGTTTTAGGAATAAGGCCTGTTTTTCTTTTGAAGCCAGAAGGAGGCTAGTATCAGCTATATTTATGCCTTTACTAGACCATGGGGATATTTTATATATGAATGCTTCCGCTCAGTGTTTGAGATCAATTGACACTCTTTTTACCATGGCACTTTGAGATGTATTTGAAACTGCAAAACCCTTACGCACCACTGCACTTTGTATACCAGGGTTGGCTGGCCTTCTCTAGTCACTCGTAGGCTCAGTCACTGGTATACTTTTATTTACAAAGCCATTTTGGGTTTACTACCTATTTATTTGTGCATTTTTATAGTTCAGAAATGTGGTGGGTACTCTCTTCATTCGCTGGACTTTATCCTGCTAACTGTTCCAAATGTCCAAACTGAATTTGGTAAAAGGGCTTTTATGTACTCTGCGCCATCGTCTTGGAACACCTTACAAAATACTTTTAAACTGGAAGAACTTGTCCCGATTGTTTTTAAATCACTGATGAAGGATTTTGAGGCTGATTCCCTGACCTGTCAATGTTTTTAATTTGCTGTTTTATACTCTTGTGAATTCAATGGTTTTTACTGGATTACTTGTAGTTTTTAATGTTGTCTGTCTGTAATTTTTGTTGTAATGACTTGGTGCTGCCTATCTTGGCCAGGGCGCTCTTGAAAAAGAGATTTTAATCGCAATGAGCCTTTCCTTGTTAAGTAAAGGTTAAATAAATTTAAAAAATAAAAAACATCTATTTTTCTCCATAGCCCACACTTTTTCAATATTTAAATAATACTACATTTGATTTATCCACAGTGGTAATGATGGAGGATCATTTGATTTCAAGTTTTTAGGCCGACCTTTTTTCAAAATCATTGACAAGAAAAGTATGGTCCACCCCGTTGGGTGTCTCATCACACCCTCATATGTTGTCTGGAAATCTGCAGATAGACGGATTTAAAAGTAAATGTACATTTTAAAAAATATGTATATTTTTTAACCAGGTAGGCTAGTTGAGAACAAGTTCTCATTTACAACTGCGACCTGGCCAAGATAAAGCAAAGCAGTGTGACACAGACAACAACACAGAGTTACACATGGAGTAAACAATAAACAAGCCAATGACACAGTAGAAAATAGAAAGTCTATATTCAGTGTGTGCAAAAGGCATGAGGAGGTAGAAAATAAATAGGCCATAGGAGCGAATAATTACAATTTAGCAGATTAACACTGGAGTGATAAATGAGCAGAGGATGATGTGCAAGTAGAGATACTGGTGTGCAAAAGAGCAGAAAAGTAAATAAAATAAAAACAGTATGGGGATGAGGTAGGTAGATTGGGTGGGCTATTTACAGATGGACTATGTACAGCTGCAGCGATCGGTTAGCTGCTCAGATAGTTGATGTTTAAAGTTGGTGAGGGAAATAAAAGTCTCCAACTTCAGCGATTTTTGCAATTCGTTCCAGTCACTGGCAGCAGAGAACTGGAAGGAACGGCGGCCAAATGAGGTGCTGGCTTTGGGGATGATCAGGGAGATATTCCTGCTGGAACGTGTGCTACGGGTCGGTGTTGTTACCGTGACCAGTGAACTGAGATAAGGCGGAGCTTTACCTAGCATGGACTTATAGATGACCTGGAGCCAGTGGGTCTAAAACCTCTGACAGCCAACTTTCTAACTCCGCACATAACTTTTGGACTTGAAAGTACTCCCAGAAGACATTAATTATTTGACACTTAAAACATGATTATGCCATCGTGCTGTAGAATTAGTGAATGTTGTGTCTTTTATTATAAATTCTTTACTTTCCTTTATTCTGCATACATTTTCGTTAACTGTAATTTCGCTAGTTATGTTCCAACTTTCCCTTCATCTAGTGCCAATGTCAGTTCTTTTTAAGTCTTGGTTCCAATAGTTTATTTTTTTTTCTAAGAGATTGTCAGTTGGATAGGCTCTCTGCAAGGTTTTATATCTTACCTACTGTATGAACATCCTGACACAAAAAGGATTCCCCAAAGACTGCTTTGATATCGAAATTTCGGGATGTTACGTTTTTATGTTGCATGTATTTGAAATGATCTACATTGGTCAGTCCCTAATTGCTTTTAATTCTGTCATGGAAATACGTGTATTTCCTATTATCAAGTCATTTACAAGTCATGTGGACCAACGTGTTGGTGAATTCTGAAAAGCTTCCAACGATTGATCCATAGGTTTGTGTTTTAGGGAGTGATATTAATTCATGTAGAATACGTTTCATTATATTCCATGTTGATATAGTGTTCTTAACTATGAAGGAAAAAGGAAACCGCACACTGCTCTTGATAGTATCACTGATCTTTAATAAGCTTTTGTGAAAAAAATCTCTGACGAAGGCCATGAGGCCGATACTTAAGCTTATTAAAGATCAGTGATACTATCAAGAGCAGTGTGCGGTTTCCTTTTTCATTCATCTTGTTCAACTGTTACCAGGCACCTGCAAAAAAAGATTGCTCAGATGTGCAAGTGCCTTTTGAATTTTGAATTAGTGTTCTTAACTATGAAATTATGCATGTTCTCAGCTTTACTTTTTGAAAATAGGCACCTGAAAAGATTCTGGGGATGAGCATCTTCAATATGTACCCATTGTTCCTCTTTAGTGCATTGAACTATGACTATATCGAGAATAATAAGCTGAACTTTGGGAGCCATGCCACTCTGAAGAGGTTTATTTCACCTGTAAGATTTATGGGAAGATTGTTCAATTTAATTGGGATAAATATATTTGTTGTTTGTGGTCACTTATTAAGTGAGTTGTATTGGATATCTGTTGTTGTCCACTTAAAGGATCGCTGTAAATCATAAGTTATTCATTCGATTGTTCTTATTGCCATTATTCATTAGATTTTTTCAGCATTCATTTTATACCTTGAGATTTTAGAGTATTCTAAAAATGTATGTAGCAAAGGGGGTTTTGAGTTTTAATGGACCACGATTATTACGTCAATTGATTAGCAACGGTGTCTATTGTTTGGTGAACATTGCCATCGGCTGGACAGGCTGATGATGGTTGATCAAGCAATATCTGCGAAGTGTCCCAATCAAATCTTAATTTGAATTTTCACATAACTAAGTACCTATTAGTTACAGGTCAGTAAGTTACAGGTCAGTAAGAACACATTAATATCAGAGACCCCATATTGATTCAAAAGCATACGTAGATAATAATAAGTGATGACTAACAATATTCAGTCTTTGATATGAAAGTAAAAAATATTTTGAGATGAACCTGAATGTACAAGATATACAACAGTAAAGTAAATAAATATCTAAAGATCAAATCAGAAAAGTGCATTATAAAGTTTCACTCTAGTGTGGTGACCTATGGCCCCAATAGATCCACAGATGATGCAATCGCCATCGCACTGCACACTGCCCTATCCAATCTGGACAAGAGCAACACCTATGTAAGAATGCTGTTCATTGACAATAGATCATCCTTCAACACCATAGTACCCTCCAAGTTCATCATTAGGCGCGGGGCCCTGGGTCTGAACCCCGCCCTGTGCAACTGGGTCCTGGACTTCCTGACGGGACGCCCCCAGGGGGTGAAGGTAAGAAACAACACCTCCACTACGCTGATCCGCAACACAGGGGCACCACAAGGGTGCGTGTTCAGCCCCCTCCTGTATTCCCTGTTCACCCATGACTGCATGGCCACGCACGCCTCCAACTCAATCATTGTTTGCAGACGACACAGCAGTAGTAGGCCTGATTAACAACAATGATAAAACAGCCTACAGGGAGGAACTGAGGACCCTGGCGGAGTAGTGCCAAGAAAAAACCTCTCCCTCAACGTCAACAAAATGAAGGAGCTGATCGTGGACTTCAGAAGACAGCAGAGCGGGCACGCTCCCATCCACATCGACAGGACGCAGTGGAGAAGGTGAAAAGCTTCAAGTTCCTCAGCGTACACATTACTGACAATCTGAAAGGGTCCATACACACAGGCAGTGTGGTGAAGAATCCTCAACAGTGCGTCTTCGACCTCATTAAGCCGAAGAAATTCGATGTCCCATTGAGAGTATCGGGTCAGGCTGTGTCACCGCCTGGTATGGCAACTGCACCGTCGGCAACTGCAGGGCTCTCCAGAGGGTGGTGCGTTCTGGCCAAAGCATCACCGGGGGCACACTGTCCTCCATCCAGGACACCTACAGCACCCGGTGTCACAGGAAGGCCAATAAGATCATTGAGGACCTTAGCCACCAGAACCACGGCCTTGTCACTCCACTATCAACAAGAAGGTGAGGTCAGTAGAGGTGCATCAAAGCTGGGACAGAGAGACTGAAAAACAGCTTTAATCTCAAGTCCATCAGACTGTTAAATAGTCACCACTAGCCGGCCTCCGCCCAGTACCATGCCCTGTCTAAGGTCCTTGATGATCTTCCTGGCCTTCCTGTGGCACCGGCCTTCCTGTCACTAACCATAATCTACCCAGTTACTCAACCCTGCACCTTAGAGACCGCTGCCCTAGGTACATAGTCATGGAACACTGGTCACTTCAGTAATGTTTACATACTGTTTTACACCCTTCATATGTAAATACTGTACTCTAGACAAGACCTATCCTACATAATAATTGCTGTACAAATACTATTCTATCCTACATATTCTACAATTAAAGAACATATTCAATCCATATATTTATGTCCGTAATGTCTATACGTCCCATCATATAGATATATATTTATTTATTGATTTTGCGGACTCTGACATTCCTCATCCTAATATGTATATATTTCTTATTAAGTTACTACATTATTTTTGTTTTGTGTTGTTAAATATCCCTGAACTATTGGAGATTGGAACATAAGCATTCCTCTACACCTGCAATAAAATCTGTTTAATATGTTTATGTGACCAGCCTGTTGGAGCTCCTTCAGAACCTTCTCTCTGTCCTGGACTCTCTGCTGGAACTGCTGACTCATCCCCAGCTGGCTCTGTGGAGAAACACTCTTCATTGACCAATCAAGCTTTATTGGTAGAAACTCTTCTAATGTCAATGTTTTATGTCAAAATAAAGTGATACCATATTGTACAGCCAATAGTCCAATCGTATGGTAATATCCTTACAAACATACAGATACTGGTATAGGGCTCAAATATTGAGGAAGTCTCTTTGTAAAGTCATATTATCTATGTTGTTAGGTCAATGACTTTAGCTTTACAGTACATGTATCAGAGAGCTCAGACTGATCTTGGGACTCATAAAATAAGATGATGGGCTGTGCCACTAGAGATCCTGGTTCCAGTCCAGGCTCTGTTGCAGCCGGCCGCACAATTGGCCCAGTGTCGTCTGGGTTAGGGGAGGGTTTGGCGGCAAGGATGTTCTTGTCCCATCGTGCACTAGCGACTCCTGTGGCAGGATGGGAGCAGTGCATGCTAACACGGTCCCCAGGTGTACGGTGTTTCCTCCGACACATTGGTGCGGCTGGCTTCCGGGTTCAGTGGGCATTGTGTCAAGAAGCACGGCTCTCGACCTTCGCCCCTCTCCCGAGACCGAACGGGAGTTGCAGCGATTTTTTTTATTTTTTATATTTCACCTTTATTTAACCAGGTAGGCTAGTTGAGAACAAGTTCTCATTTGCAACTGCGACCTGGCCAAGATAAGGCATAGCAAATCGACAAATACAACAACACAGAGTTACACATGGAGTAAACAATTAACAAGTCAATAACACAGTAGAAAACAAAGGGGGAGTCTATATACAATGTGTGCAAAAGGCATGAGGTAGGTGAATAATTACAATTTTGCAGATTAACACTGGAGTGATAAATGATCAGATGGTCATGTACAGGTAGAGATATTGGTGTGCAAAAGAGCAGAAAAATAAATAAATAAAAACAGTATGGGGATGAGGTAGGTGAAAATGGGTGGGCTATTTACCAGTAGACTATGTACAGCTGCAGCGATCGGTTAGCTGCCCAGATAGCAGATGTTTGAAGTTGGTGAGGGAGATAAAAGTCTCCAACTTCAGCGATTTTTGCAATTCGTTCCAGTCACAGGCAGCAGAGTACTGGAACGAGAGGCGGCCAAATGAGGTGTTGGCTTTAGGGATGATCAGTGAGATACACCTGCTGGAGCGCGTGCTACGGATGGGTGTTGCCATCGTGACCAGTGAGCTGAGATAAGGCGGAGCT
The DNA here is from genome assembly GCF_013265735.2 of Oncorhynchus mykiss. Classification (NCBI taxonomy): domain Eukaryota; kingdom Metazoa; phylum Chordata; class Actinopteri; order Salmoniformes; family Salmonidae; genus Oncorhynchus; species Oncorhynchus mykiss. The sequence goes on from NC_048573.1 coordinate 14,473,824, forward strand.
TTACCTAGCATGGACTTGTAGATGACCTGGAGCCAGTGGGTCTGGCGACGAATATGTAGCGAGGGCCAGCCGACTAGAGCATACAAGTCGCAGTGGTGGGTGGTATAAGGTGCTTTAGTGACAAAACGGATGGCACTGTGATAGACTGCATCCAGTTTGCTGAGTAGAGTGTTGGAAGCCATTTTATAGATGACATCGCCGAAGTCGAGGATCGGTAGGATAGTCAGTTTTACTAGGGTAAGCTTGGCGGCGTGAGTGAAGGAGGCTTTGTTGCGGAATAGAAAGCCGACTCTTGATTTGATTTTCGATTGGAGATGTTTGATATGAGTCTGGAAGGAGAGTTTGCAGTCTAGCCAGACACCTAGGTACTTATAGATGTCCACATATTCTAGGTCGGAACCATCCAGGGTGGTGATGCTAGGCGGGGATGCGGGTGCAGGCAGCGATCGGTTGAAAAGCATGCATTTGGTTTTACTAGCGTTTAAGAGCAGTCGGAGGCCACGGAAGGAGTGTTGTATGGCATTGAAGCTTGTTTGGAGGTTAGATAGCACAGTGTCCAAAGACGGGCCGAAAGTATATAGAATGGTGTCGTCTGCGTAGAGGTGGATCAGGGAATCGCCCGCAGCAAGAGCAACATCATTGATGTATACAGAGAAAAGAGTCGGCCCGAGAATTGAACCCTGTGGCACCCCCATAGAGACTGCCAGAGGACCGGACAGCATGCCCTCCGATTTGACACACTGAACTCTGTCTGCAAAGTAATTGGTGAACCAGGCAAGGCAGTCATCCGAAAAACCGAGGCTACTGAGTCTGCCGATAAGAATATGGTGATTGACAGAGTCGAAAGCCTTGGCAAGGTCGATGAAGACGGCTGCACAGTACTGTCTTTTATCGATGGCGGTTATGATATCGTTTAGTACCTTGAGTGTGGCTGAGGTGCACCCGTGACCGGCTCGGAAACCAGATTGCACAGCGGACAAGGTACAGTGGGATTCGAGATGGTCAGTGACCTGTTTGTTGACTTGGCTTTCGAAGACCTTAGATAGGCAGGGCAGGATGGATATAGGTCTGTAACAGTTTGGGTCCAGGGTGTCTCCCCCTTTGAAGAGGGGGATGACTGCGGCAGCTTTCCAATCCTTGGGGATCTCAGACGATATGAAAGAGAGGTTGAACAGGCTGGTAATAGGGGTTGCGACAATGGTGGCGGATAGTTTCAGAAATAGAGGGTCCAGATTGTCAAGCCCAGCTGATTTGTACGGGTCCAAGTTTTGCAGCTCTTTCAGAACCTCTGCTATCTGGATTTGGGTAAAGGAGAACCTGGAGAGGCTTGGGCGAGGAGCAGCGGGGGGGGCGGGGCTGTTGGCCGAGGTTGAAGTAGCCAGGCGGAAGGCATGGCCAGCCGTTGAGAAATGCTCATTGAAGTTTTCGATAATCATGGATTTATCGGTGGTGACCGTGTTACCTAGCCTCAGTGCAGTGGGCAGCTGGGAGGAGGTGCTCTTGTTCTCCATTGACTTCACAGTGTCCCAGAACTTTTTGGAGTTGGAGCTACAGGATGCAAACTTCTGCCTGAAGAAGCTGGCCTTAGCTTTCCTGACTGACTGCGTGTATTGGTTCCGGACTTCCCTGAACAGTTGCATATCACGGGGACTATTCGATGCTATTGCAGTCCGCCACAGGATGTTTTTGTGCTGGTCGAGGGCAGTCAGGTCTGGGGTGAACCAAGGGCTGTATCTGTTCTTAGTTCTGCATTTTTTGAACGGAGCATGCTTATCTAAAATGGTGAGGAAGTTACTTTTAAAGAATGACCAGGCATCCTCAACTGACGGGATGAGGTCAATGTCCTTCCAGGATACCCGGGCCAGGTCGATTAGGAAGGCCTGCTCACAGAAGTGTTTTAGGGAGCGTTTGACAGTGATGAGGGGTGGTCGTTTGACTGCGGCTCCGTAGCGGATACAGGCAATGAGGCAGTGATCGCTGAGATCCTGGTTGAAGACAGCGGAGGTGTATTTGGAGGGCCAGTTGGTCAGGATGACGTCTATGAGGGTGCCCTTGTTTACAGAGTTAGGGTTGTACCTGGTGGGTTCCTTGATGATTTGTGTGAGATTGAGGGCATCTAGCTTAGATTGTAGGACTGCCGGGGTGTTAAGCATATCCCAGTTTAGGTCACCTAACAGAACAAACTCTGAAGCTAGATGGGGGGCGATCAATTCACAAATGGTGTCCAGGGCACAGCTGGGAGCTGAGGGAGGTCGGTAGCAGGCGGCAACAGTGAGAGACTTATTTCTGGAGAGAGTAATTTTCAAAATTAGTAGTTCGAACTGTTTGGGTATGGACCTGGAAAGTATGACATTACTTTGCAGGCTATCTCTGCAGTAGACTGCAACTCCTCCCCCTTTGGCAGTTCTATCTTGACGGAAGATGTTATAGTTGGGTATGGAAATCTCTGAATTTTTGGTGGCCTTCCTGAGCCAGGATTCAGACACAGCAAGGACATCAGGGTTAGCAGAGTGTGCTAGAGCAGTGAGTAAAACAAACTTAGGGAGGAGGCTTCTGATGTTGACATGCATGAAACCAAGACAAGACTGTAAAAATTCCAATTGGATACCACGAAATTGGGGAGAAAAAAAGTATAAATAATAAATCAAATAAGATGGTGTTTGACAACAACAAATGGTAATACATTTGGAGAATATCTTTCATATGAATAACTAATGATTCTTGTTTCTCTCATATTCAGACAGCCTTCCCTTTGTATCTTAAATGATTTGTTCATCTCCAACAAGTTGTTCTGGTCTTACCTGTTTCTCAGTTCTCTCTGCTGCAGCTGACACTGTATCATGGCCTTTATGTTCATCCATAACACAAAGATAACAGATACACGGTTGATCAGTACGACAGTAAACGTCCAACAGCTTGTGCTTCTTAAGTCCAGGAATTTCATAGTGAGGTTGGAGGTGAGCCTCACAGTAAGACACCAGACACATCAGACAGGACATGAGGGGTTTCTGGTCCCAGTGCAGAAATCACAGGCCACATCTCCAGGTCCAGCATGGCACAGAGCAGGAGGCTTCATCCTGGAGTCATGTCTTCTTCAGTTTCTCCACCAACTCAGCCAACATCTTATTTTTCCTCAGAGTAGGCCTTGGAGTGAAGGTCTGTCTGCACTGAGCACAGCTGTAGAACCCTTTCAGAACATCTTGATCCCAGCGTCCCTCAATACATCTTCTACAGCAGTGTTACTCACCATTTTTTTGTAAGGGGGCCACTTTGGGTTGAGACAATCATTCAGAGGGCTACACAGATCTTTATTTGTTGTACTTTTTCTTCCAAAATGGTCAACTACCAATTCAGAACAAATTCAGAGCAATAGAGCACATGCAATTGATTTGATGTACAGCACATCACAAATATTCACATACACACATCAAATAAGCTACATCACATGAATAAGGCCCATACTAAGGGTTACCACAGTAGATGGGTGAGTGAAAATGTCCCTTCTGCTCCTTGACTGAATTCATTCTAAATGTATAGTCTGTAGTTGCTATCCTTGTGAGGCAATCCAGGTGTGCATTGGTCAGTCTGTTTCTCTGTTTTTGTTTCACAATGTTGATTGTGGAAAATGTGTTGACAAAAAATGATGTCACCTTTTGCACACACTGCTTCAGAAGTGGATACTCTGTGTCTGACACAAGGCTCCAGAAATGGGCAACGCCTGATATTAGTTCCCCTAGCAATGTGTCACTTGCCTGCAGCTCCACTATCTCACTCTCTATTCCAGCACAGTCAGGACAGAGGGCTGTGATGACTGGGGTCAGAGGTGACACTGGCACATGAAAGGTGTTCTCAAAGAAGTTGAAAAACTTGTTGTATTCCATGACATCCTTGAATCTTGACTCAGACTCCAACTTCAACTCTTCCAACACGCGCACAAATGTATCATAGCTCAAATGTTGCAGTATGTCTTGCCATGTTCAGGTGGCAGTGATTGTTCGTTGGTAACTGTCAAGTTGTCCTCCAGCTCGTCCCCCCCCCCATATTCATTGTCAATAGAGTTACGTTCTTTTTTAAAATAATAAATCGATGCTAGTAGCAAACTGATATGTGTCAGTCGCTGAAGCTGAGCAGTTGCGTTCTATTTCAGTAAACCTTCTATTTGACCTTTCTGTTCAACAGCTGCGCTATACTGTCATCTATCTGCCGTCCAGGGAACAATAGATATATTCAAATAAGTGATTCAGGCCTGCATTAAACACATTGAATTTAAAAGGTATCATTGTTATGTATTATGAATGGAAAATAGGAAAATCACCACAAGCCGCAAATGAAGGGCCGTATGCGCAATGAGTACCACTGTTCGAAAATAACTGTGTCCACAGGGGATTGTGACTGGCTCCTTCAGTAGATCCAGACAGAAAGAACAACAACAGAGCTGGTCCTGGTTCAGCAGACATCCTTGTTGAGCCATTTGGACTGTTGTTCACTCTCACACAGACAGAGAGCACAGATACTCAGATCAGTTTCCTCAGAAGTGTATGTGTACTTCCAGAGGGGCGGAGTTAGAGGGAAGGAGGGAGAGAGAGAGAACACTGTACATAGATAGCCATAATATAATATTTAAAATGCCTCTATTCTTTTGAAACTTTTGTGGGTATAATGTTTCATGTTCATTTCTGATTGTTAATTTCTCTTTTGTTTATTATCTACTTTACTTGCTTTGGCAATGTAAAGATATGTTTCCCATGCCAATAAAGCCCTTTGAATTGAATTAAAACTGGGAGAGACAGAGATAGAGAGAGAAGTAAGGGGAAAATGTGAACGTATTAAACTGACAAACATTCTAGGAGTAATTAAATGATAGCCAATCACAGGGAGTTGTACATATGCATCTCTCATAACAATCAATTGAGAGAGTAAGAGAGAGAGAGAGATAGACAAGAAGAGATTTAAACTATTTTAAAACCTTTATTATTAACCCCCTAAACAGTAGAATCAGTTACTTGATCTATTTTCACTCTAGATAGTGGATTTTTAACATCATACATTTCCAATTATAAAAAATAAAAAATTACTGATTGTCAAATCTGGAGATCAAATTTGACATTGACATTTTTCTGTCATTTAGTAGACGCTCTTAACCAGAGCTACTTACAGTCAGACCAGGGCAGGCAGGGGTCATATGGAGAGACAGGGTGGAGATACAAGTATCCATAGCCAGGGGAAGTAGGGGTGCTGAGGGTGGTGCAGCACACCCTGATAAATCACACTAAAAATATTTTTCTCCCTCAAAATTTGTACCCCTTTGTGAGCGGAGAAAAAACTGCCATCTATGGTTTATATATCTATGGCTGGTTGTGGCTGTAGGTTTGCCTTTTGCAGATTTCAAAATATGAAAAGCACGGGAAAAGCATATAGTTTGGAAAGCAAATGCTTACTGCTGAAAAGAGAAGTCTAATCTGTGATTAGACTATGGCTTCATCTTCATCATTAGGTGAGTCAGCGTGCTGCTGGAAATGTCAATGTCAAAAGTTCTGTGTTGGGTCCAATACTAACGCAGACAAGGCCTTCTCCCAAGGTGGATATTCTAACTGGAAGAATACTAGTGATAGTACCTAAGTATTTGCTAGGCACGCATCAAACAAAGAACAATTTATATGCACTGCACTGTGGAAAGAAAAAATAGTTTGACGTGCTATGGGAACAACAGTGGCAAAACTTGTTCATGATGAGCAGCAGGCAAGAAATCGCATTTATTTATAAGACCTCAGAATAAGACCCAAATGCAGACAGTTCGAATCACAGATGTTTATGAACAAAAACAGGGGCAGGCAAACGATAGGTCAAGGGAAGGCAGAGGTCGATAATCCAGGGCAGTGTCAGATAGATACAGAGACGGCAGGCAGGTGAAGGGGTTAAACCAAGGCCTCATATACCCTTTAAAAGGTTTTTCAAATTGTGTTATGATAAACTGTAAGGTCTCCTCTTTAGGAGACCTCTCTGTGTGTGTTAACACCTGTTTTGAGTGTTGTGCCCTTCAGACACTATCAGAAGGTGGAAACCGCTTACGTTCATACTCCTCCTGTCTGGGCCCCACCGTGGCTGTCTGAGGTTTTGAGAATACCACTGGTTTACTGAAAACACAAGGCTGCCGCAGGCCTGATGAAAACAGCCAGCTGCCAGAAGATGCTTGGGCTCGTTCACCTTGTTATGACCTTATACTTGTGAAGAAAGATCAAGTTTCGGTCAAACCCACTTCTGCTTTTAACTGCTGACAAGATGGTTGCTGCTGTCAGGGGGAGGTTAGATTTAGTCTTATTCTGAGCACAGACAGTAGAAGCGGCAATGAACACAGAGACGTCAGGGACCATGGTGGGCCACCAAAAGCGCCTCACGTACCTGGTTCTCTATTCCCCAGATCAGTGAAGCCGTCAGACACGAGGTCGAAAGGATGGTCTCAGGGTCCGAGGGTGTAGCAGCGGGGCTATAATGCCGTGAAAAATGCATCCGACTTAACATTCTTGGACCCCAGGGGGTAGGAGATGGTCAAGTTGAACCGGGTGAGCAGCAGGGCCCATCGAGCTTGCCTGGAGTTGAGACGCTTGACGGTGTGGAGTTATTCCAGAGTTATCCCATAAGACCTTGAAGTAACTCCTCTTGTCTTCCAATGGTGTCTCCTTAGGAGGAGACTGTGTTGGGGAGCTGGTCTGAATCTGCTGGGTCAGTCATGGCCTTAGGATGAGACCCAGATGCAGACAGGTCGAATCACTGATGTTTATTAACAAAAACAGGGGCAGGCAAACGATAGGTCAAGGGCAGGCAGAGGTCGGTAATCCTTGAGCCAATTGAGGCATTAATTATGTATGTGTGCCACTCAAAGGGTGAATAGGCTAGACAAAATATTTATGTGCCATTGAATGGGGTATGGTAGTAGGTGCCAGGCACACCGGTTTTCATCAAGAACTGCAACGCTGCTGGGTTTTTCAAGCTCAACAGTTTCCCGTGTGTACCAAGAATGGTGCACCACCCAAAGGACATCCAGCCAGATTGACACAACTGTGGGAAGCATTGGAGTAAACAAATGGGACAGCATCCCTGTGGAACGCTTCCGACACCTTGTAGAGTCCACGTCCTGACGAACTGAGGCCGAATTAGGAAGGTGGTTCTAATGTTTGGTGTACCCAGTGTAAATTGTCATTCCTTCATCCATCTGGTATTTTGTTTAATAGGCTTACTACTTGGTACCACAGTTTTTCTTTTGTTTGCATTCGTAGTTGTGGAAGTATTCTAGGACAAACTGCTATCCACTATATTAGTTTGCATGCAGTAATAACTAGGCTACTACTTTCAGCATTTAGTTTGTATTATCTTGGTAAGACAGCTGTGTGTGCAGCTGCATTCTCATAGGGTAACTCACCTATTACAAACAGCCTAGCTATATTGTAGCCTATATTCATTACCAAAGGCCTTGCTGTAGGGTGCTGTCCATTGTGCTGTTGCAGTGTAGAAGAGATAGGCTACAGATTTCAAAGTAACCTAATGATCTCTGCATTTGAACCTTATATTTATTTTGGTACATTGTGATTCTATATCATTCAAATAAAATGTAAATTGCCCCTCAGCCACTTTATCCCGGGGCCAAATCCGGTGGGGGTACATGAAGGCAGCGTTGGTTTTCTGCTGTGCGATGTCCTTGTCTTTGTTGAAGGTTCCGCTCAGCCTGACTTACAGGACCACACCCACAAGTCTAGCGAGTGGTTGTAACCATCGCTAGCACGTTTGGAAAAGGAAAATGATATTACCATATACTAAAAGGACAGTATATTACTATATGTGTATTTGTGTTGTGTTTTTATTTCCCATAGCTCACCATAAAGGGAGTGGCAATAGTGTTGAAGTTAGTTCAGTTGCAGCTGTTCAGAAGTACAAAAAATGTCCAGGACAGTTCCTAGTTATACTAAAGAAGTACAAGAAATAACTATTTAAGGTTTGTTCAAATGTAAACACTCTGACGAGACTCTAAGACAACTAAAATACACACTTTATAGCAGAAACACTCAGACAAAAATATCATATTTAACACAGAGTTTATTAGGGGTATAGTAGAAATACAGTATTAGTGGACATTAGCAGAGAACCTCAACCAGACACTCAGACTAAGTCATTCTTAACAGGACCATATTGAATATGTAAACACACGGCCCTGTTCACACTCAACTTGTACAACTCACCTACCACACATTTGGCACAATGGTTGTGATACAACAGAGAGTTTATCTGCACAAAAACAATGAAGTGCTGTGGAGACACCACACAATGGTAGTGTAAAAAAAAAAATCAGAAACTATGACAAAAATATCCTTCACATCACAACCATTGTGTTAAGGTCTTCATACATCCATGCCAGGTCAGAATTAAGGAAGAGACAATAGTGTTGAGGCACAGACAGACTGCCTACTACTGCAAGACTGAGACTTGTTATTTAGCATAAACGCTAAAGGCATAAAATATCATATGAAACACTGAGTTTATTAGGTATATAGAAGAAGTACAGTATCAGTGGACATTAGCAGAGCAGCTCAATCACACTCAGGCACACTGTTTATACTTGCCACTTATATGCGATCTTGTCCAGATCTTGTCTTGGTCTTGTACTGATCCTGTCCTGGTCTTGTACTGATCCTGTCCTGGTATTGTCCTGATCCTGGTCTTGTCCTGATCCTGGTCTTGTACTGATCCTGATCTGGTCTTGTACTGATCCTGATACTGGTCTTGTACTGATCCTGTCCTGGTATTGTCCTGATCCTGGTCTTGTCCTGATCCTGATCCTGGTCTTGTACTGATCCTGATCTGGTCTTGTACTGATCCTGATCTGGTCTTGTACTGATCCTGATCTGGTCTTGTACTGATCCTGATCTGGTCTTGTACTGATCCTGTCCTGGTCTTGTACTGATCCTGATCTGGTCTTGTACTGATCCTGATCTGGTCTTGTACTGATCCTGTCCTGGTCTTGTACTGATCCTGTCCTGGTCTTGTACTGATCCTGATCCTGGTCTTGTACTGATCCTGATCTTGTACTGATCCTGATCCTGGTCTTGTACTGATCCTGATCCTGGTCTTGTCCTTATCTTGTCTTGATCTTGCCAGTTTACACTTATAAAATCTAATCAAAATCAGTTCACAATGCATCTTTTAATCGTCTACACATCAGGACAAAGGACTCATGATAGAAGCAGGTATAAAAGTGGCTTCTCACAGGCTGATCAGATCAGTTACTTTTTATGATACCTGTGCTGTAGCAACAGTACATTGTTAATGGGGAAAACTCAAGAGTGATGCCAAGGGGGAAATTTGTTTGCAATCATCTAACAATAACCTATGTACAGTTACAGTTACATTTCTGATGGGGCCGTTATATCCACATTACAGCACGTTTTTCATCAGTCCAAGTGTAGCCCACATGAAACAATGAGAAAGAACTGGCTTTTAATTTGCTTGGTGAAGATAAAGGCAATGTATAATTACTATCACATTTTTAAAGAGCACTTTAATTAATTTTACACAGTAGTTCTCTCTCTCTCCCCCCCCCCCCCCCCCCCTGTCCTCCTCTCTCCTGAGAAACTTAGCTGCACTTCCTAACCTCTTTTTTTTAATTTTAAATAATCATTTTTTCTTCACATTTTCAAACAGTACATTTATATTTTCCAACGGGGCTATACATTTGGGTGAGGTTTTTTTCTTGCCCGAGTGGCCTCGTTTCACTACCAAAAAATAAATAAAGCTATCTAGTGTGCAGCTAAATAAAAACAATGTCAAATACAGGTATCCTAGTCAAATAATTAACATCCGATCACATTAACCGTTACTCTCTCGCGGGAAACCTTCACTCTTGCACAGACATTTAGAAATGAAACATGACAATTTGAAAAAATAAACCACCAGCTTATTTAGCGAGAATAAGGACGACTTTCGAATAGTAAGACATTGTTGTGCAACAGGTAATTCATACGTTTACCTAAGTAGTTAGATGGTTTGTCATTAAAAGAATAACGACAATGTACAAAGCCATAATATGACACTTGAAATGTCTCTATTCATCTGAGACATTTGTGAGTGTAATGTGTTGGTTCCACTATTCTGGGCTCCGTTATTTACTTAACAAATAAGGAATACTCAAAATGTGCACTTATAAATCATAACAATGTTAATCAAAATACAGCTGTAGACGGAAGTCAAAGACCAGACATACAACTGATGTCTCTCCTGAGTTCTGCCCCGAACAAAAGAAAGATAGCATCTTATATACCCGAAACCTTACGGTGTGATCTATGTCAAACCCTGCGCGTGCAGCTAAAAAAACAAGTTATTCTTAACACAAGGTTTCTGAGAACAGGCCTCAGCGATATGCAAATCTACCCTAGTTTCAGAGAAAGACAGAAGCTGTCTCTCTGTGTCTCGCTATCACACTCAGTCCCTTTTCTCACCTTTTCTCACAGACACGGGGCTGCGGTTTTTGGCAGAGAGCTAGACACAGACAGAGGCCTCAGTATTCAGCCATACAGTGAGCATAAGTACAATGGCACGTAAGCAAATTCATAACAACATAATCAATAGTGGGGCTCTTTAGAAGACCCCCAAAATCAACTTCAACCCTACAAATGTTTACTGTTAATTTCTGATTGTTTATTTCGCTTTAGTTTATTATCTATTTCACTTGCTTTGGCTATGTTTCCCATGCCAATAAAGCCCTGAATTGAATTGAGAGAGAGTGAGAAATAAATAATTAGCTCTGACTAAAGGGGGAAATAAGAATTTACAAAACGAACAAACATTCTAGACGTAATTCAATGAACGCTCTAGCCAGTCACACTGCGTTAAGTTCGCACCTTAATAAGAAACAACAGAGAGAGTAAGAGAGAGATAGACAAGAGTTTTAAACCCTTTATTATCAAGCCCATGAACAGGAGAATCAGTTAATCTAATATTCACTACAATAGAGATTTAGAAACACCCTACATCTTCAAAGATTTCATAGAAAATGTAGCTAATTACTGATTTACTGAGTGTCGGATCTACAGATTAGCAATGCTGTTTATTGTTTGGCAAACAGCCCCATCAGCTGGACAGGTTTATGATGGTTGATCAAGCGGTATGTGCAACCTAAGAGCAAACTATCCCAATGAAATCTATCCAATGATGTTAGGGGCAAATCCTAACTTCCACTTTAGCCAAATGTTCACTATGTCTCCTATTGACATCAATGCATGAATAAATGAAAATGTAACCCGGAGTAGAGTTTATGATTCTCACCTAAATACGTATTACATGCTAGTAGGAAAACAACAGATTAATACCAAGGAACCTATTTTGATTCATTGACATACAGTACATAGATAATAATTAGTGATGATTAACAATATTCAGTATTTGACATAAGTGAAAATATATCGTGACGAATCTGAGATTACAACAGTAAAGTCAATCAATATCTCATGATCAAATCAGAAAAGAGCATTATAAAGCTTCACTCTAGTGTGGTGACCTCTACCACAGTTTACACAGCTCTGAAGTATCATGACTGTGCTGATAACAAACCCCAAACTCCTTATAGAGGGGTTGAGTGAATGTTGTCTGAACTCTATGGAGGAGGGTCATTGTGTCAGAAACACTTGATGAATTTGAACATGCAGTATAAGATTAAAACATTGTTTTATCAAAATATATTTAATTCCTTCAATCTCCAAAGAGCAACGGTGAAGGAATTATATAGCTAAATATCTATTCTTTGAGGGGGGAAAAGCATGGGGATTTCTACCACAGTTTATGTCAAAGCATAATCCCAGGATAGAGGGGCTGAGTGAATGTTGTCTTGGCTCTGTGGAGGAGGGTCATTGTATCAGAAGAGACGCTGTAGAAGGACAGAGTACCTGCCTCGTGATTCAGGTACACTCCTACTCTGGAAGACAGAGGGCCTGATACTTTAGTCATAACAGTATTGTGGTAGAAACTATCATCATTGCTAGCACAGTTTAAAGTCCAGGACGTTTCATTTAGCCAGAATAAGGAGTCTTTAGCTGACCCTCTAATGATGTCTTTATAGGAGACTGCTGTATGAACATACTGAACACTCCTCTCAACCACCCAGTAACAGTGTCCAGACTGGACCTGGATGGGGTTGTCACCTTTCTGTTCTCCTCAGACAGTTTGTGTGCTGTGTTTGGGTCCAGTGTGAGCTGACAGGAGCCTAGGAGAAGAGCAGAGCAGAGACCAATGACGGGAGATAGATAGAACAATAAGTTAACTTGGTCCCACTGTATTTGAAGTGCATCTTAAGAATGCTTCATAAGTGGGTGCTGCATAAATGGGTCACAAGTCATCTATAACCGTATTTCATGGTCTATAATAGATTAATATATGTGAGCAAATAAATGTATGGTTATGTCACTAAGTTATACCACATAACAGTTATAGATGATTTGTGAAAAATATATGTAGCGCTTAGGAAGCCAATATGAAGACTTTTTTAAGCTTTCATAAGATGCACTTCAAATAAAGTGGGATTGTTAAGTCAAATACTGCCCTGTCTCTGATTATAGCCGAGTAGAGATTCTAGCAATATCAGATAAGCAGCTAACTAGTCTGACTATATCTACTATTGTTATATATTTACATGTATATTTTAGCGTTTGTGAGGAGTGTCAGTAAATAGACACTGTTAGTTACTTCAGGATAAAGAGCACACAATTAAATAGAACAATTGAATGTATCTCTGTGATAAACAGACCCACATTTTAAGAACTGTTCTCTGGTCTGCTTTGAGAGTCAAGGATCATAACACCTCCACATTACCCGACACTTTACACCAGGAATGGGCAACTTTTATGGGGGTGGGAGCCACAAAACACTGGAACTCATCATGAGGGGGCGCAGTGGCTTGTCGGTCTGTGTAACCACTCCGAACCCCCCAACCCCACCCCTCACTTGGGAGCAAAACATTTTTTAAGCGGACCCCCCTCATGATAGCGAAAATGATTATTTATTAATTTCCTGCAATGCTGCATGATACAACTCCAATGCTGTTGTGTTCAAACAAGTTTGCTGAAATTCTACACATTTTGCCATGGGGCAGAGAGAATATTTTGCAATTTTATACCTCATTTCAAACAATTCTACACATTTTGCCATGGGGCAGAGAGAACATTTTGCAATTTTATACCTCATTTCAAACAATTCTACACATTTTGCCATGGGGCAGAGAGAACATTTTGCAATTTTATACCTCCTTTCAAACAATTCTACTCATTATGCCATGGGGCGGAGAGACATTTTTTCAGTTTTACAGCTCATTTCCTGCAATTCTACACATTTTGCAATAAGGTGAGGCAAATGTTTGCAATTTTTTATATGATAACTGATGATCAATGTGCCTCATCCCGGTCAGTAATGCTTACTACAAGTTGAGATAGCTGGCTGCTAGACTAACTTACCAATAAATACATAAAATATCCGACATGGGATAATTGAGTGACTGCTGATGCACAACCAAATGTATAAATGGCACCTTCTGTTTTCTATTATTCTGAATCTCAACAGTAAATTGAGACCCCGACTGAGTCCCCCCCATAATAAAAATAAACAATTTATTTTTTATTTGTCTGCGGGCCGCCAGTTGCCCATCATTGCCTCAGAACCACTGCAATTTGCATACCGACCCAATAGATCCACGGATGATGCAATCTCCATAGCACTGCACACTGCCCTGTCCCATCTGGACAAGAGGAAAACCTATGTAGGAATGCTGTTCATTGACTACAGCTCAGCCTTCAACACCAGGTGCTGTATATAGCCTCGTTACATCTGTTGTATTCAACACATGTGACAGACTCTCCAGAGGGTGGTGCGGTCTTGCCCAACGCATCACCAGGGGCACACTGCCTGTCCTCCAGGATACCTACAGCACCCGGTGTCACAGGAAGGCCAAGAAGATCATCAAGGACTTCAACCACCCGAACCACGGTCTGTTCACCCTGCTAGCATCCAGAAGGCGAGGTCAGTACAGGTGCTTCAAAGCTGGGACCGAGAGAAGGAACAACAGCTTCTATCTCAAGGCCATCAGACTGTTAAATAGTCACCACTAGCCGGCCTCCGCCCAGTACCATGCCCTGAACTTTAGTTACTGTCACTAACCATAATCTACCCAGTTACTCAACCCTGCACCTTAGAGACCGCTGCCCTAGGTACATAGTCATGGAACACTGGTCACTTCAGTAATGTTTACATACTGTTTTACACCCTTCATATGTAAATACTGTACTCTAGACAACACCTATCCTATATAATAATTGCTGTACAAATACTATTCTATCCTACATATTCTACAAATAAACTACATATTCAATCCATATATTCATGTCCGTAATGTCTATACGTCCCATCATATATATTTATTTATATTGTGCTTTCCGACATTCCTCATCCTAATATTTCTATATTTTTTATAAAAAAATTAAAACACATATTTGTGTGTATTGATTTGTGTTGTTAGATATCCCTGCACTGTTGGAGCTTGGAACATAAGCATTCCTCTACACCTGCAATAAAATCTGTTTAATATGTTTATGTGACCAGCCTGTTGGAGCTCCTTCAGAACCTTCTCTCTGTCCTGGACTCTCTGCTGGAACTGCTGACTCATCCCCAACTGGCTCTGTGGAGAAACACTCTTCATTGACCAATCAAGCTTTATTGGTAGTGTCACGTTCTGACCATCGTTCGTGTGTGTTTTCCTTGTTTTAGTGTTGGTCCGGACGTGAACTGGGTGGGCATTCTATGTTGGATGTCTTGTTTGTCTATTTCTATGTCTGGCCTGATATGGTTCTCAATCAGAGGCAGGTGTTAGTCATTGTCTCTGATTGGGAACCATATTTAGGCAGCCATATTCTTTGAGTTTGTCGTGGGTGATTGTCCTTAGTGTCATTGTTCTGTGTTAGGTTACACAAGTATAGGCTGTTTCGGTTTTCGTTAAGTTTATTGTTTTGATAGTGTTTGTGTTTAGTGTGTTACTTCATTAAACATGGATTGCAATAGATACGCCGCATTTTGGTCCGACTCTCCTTCTCATCAAGAATACCGTTACAGGTAGAAACTCTTCTAATGTCAATGTTTTATGTCAAAATAATATGACACCATATGGCACAGCCAACAGTATGCTAATATCCTTACAAACATACAAAGTCATATTATCTATGTTGTTAGTTCAATGATTATTGCTTTACAGTACATGTATCAGAGAGCGCAGACTGAACTTTGGACTCAAACTGAGATGATGGGGTTTGATAGCAGCAAATGGTGATACATTTGGAGAATCTTTTTCATGTGAATAACTAACTGCATATGTTCTCTCATATTCAAACAGCCCTCCCATATTATCTTAAATGATTTGTTCATCTCCAACAAGTTGTTCTGGTCTTACCGGTTTCTCAGTTCTCTCTGCTGCAGCTGACACTGCATCATGGTCTTTATGTTCATCCATAACACACAGATAACAGATACTGTTGATCAGTACGACAGTAAACCTCCAGCAGTTTGTCATGATGAGAACAGATGTGCTCCTGTAGTTGGGCGGTGGCTTTGACCAACTTGTGCTTCTTAAGTCCAGGGATTTCATAGTGAGATTGGAGGTGAGTCTCACAGTAAGACACCAGACACATCACAGGACATGAGGGGTTTCTGGTCCCAGTGCAGAAATCACAGGCCACATCTCCAGGTCCAGCATAGCACAGAGCAGGAGTGGGAGCAGCCTGGAGTCCTGTCTTCTTCAGTTTCGCCACCGCCTCAGCCAGCATGTTATTTTTCATGAAAGTTGTCCTTTGGGTGAAGGTTTTTCCTGCACTGGGGGCAGCTGAAGACACCCTTCCAATCATCTTGATCCCAGCATCCCTCAATACAGCTCCAGCAGTAACTGTGTCCACATGGGGATGGTGACCGGCTCCTTCAGTAGATCCAGACAGAAAGAACAACAGAGCTGGTCCTGGTTCAGCAGACATCCTTGTTGAGCCATTTGGACTGTTGATTACTCTCACACAGACAGACGACACAGAGACTCTGATCAGTTTGGATTGATAATGACAATGGAGTAGGAAAAAGCATAAACAGGTCAGAGAGACTGAGAGAAGAGAGTGTGACATACAGACAAAGACAGAGACAGAGGGAGACAGAGGTGTCTTGCAGCCCAAACATCTGAGGGGGAACAAAGTACATGAGGAGGCTTGAGGGAGTTCTGGAGGGAGCTAGGCCGTCAGTTCGGAAGGTGGAGAATTTAGCATGTTTCAAACACCTGAATCTTATTTTTCCTGAAATCTAGAGCCACACTCGTTATGTTTAATTCTATTTCAAAAATGTCAATTTTTCTGCATATTTAAGCATAACTCTTAAACTGTCTGTACCCTCCAGACTGGTTGTTCTTTTTATAAAGAAACTAAATGCCCTTCTCTGCATCTCTTCTAAAATCTGGGCATAAGATTGAAAGGAATTATTTAGTACCTTTAGTTATTCCTTGCTTTTCTAAAGTCCACCAACCTTGCCAGCAGGCATGCCAGCTAATATAGTATAGTTAGACAAGCTAGCTACTCTAGAAATGGCTTCTTAGTAGCTAGCTATGAGGTTGGGAGATTGGGAACCTATCTGGGCTAGCTAAATTCAACTCTATACAATTGCTAGGTTGCTAGTATTATTACAGAGGAACAACAACAAAAATTCAACAGGATAAATCTGTGCCCCCCATGGGCATGACTCCTCTGGAGAAAGATGAGACTGATCAGTTTTGTTTTCTCAGAAGAGGTTGTGGGAGGGGTTTTGCCAGAGGGCGGGGTTAGAGGGAAAGGGGGAGGAGAGAGCGATAGAGAAAGACAATCTAGATTTAAACCCTTTAATATTAACCTCCTAAACAATAGCACCAATTAAATGTATCTATTTTTCACTCTATATAGAGGATTTTAAACACCATACATTTGCAAAAATTTGATAAAATTAAGCAAGTTACTGAGTGTCGAGTCAAGGGATTAGCAATACTGTTTATTGTTTGGTGAACAGCACCATCGAGTGGACAGGGGTATCGAGAGCATCACGGCCTGGGACGGCAACCACACCGCCGCTGATCGCAAGGCTCTACAGAGGGTGGTACGCTCAGCCCAACACACCATCGGGTGCTCACTGTCTGACCTCCAGGACACCTACAACACCAGGTGTCACAGGAAGGCCAAGAAGATCATCGAGGACTTCAGCCACCCGAGCCACGGCCTGTTCTCCTGGCTTCCATCACTCAGATGCAGGCAGTATAGGAGTATCATGGCAAAACAAATCAGTGATCACATAAGACTTTTGTCCATACAAAAAAACATAGGTCGCTGTGTGCTTCTTTGTCAGTTCATCAGAATTATTTTATTTTTGCTGGTCACCACTGAAACACACCAGTAGTCATCTTGTCCGGCCATTGACCTTTCACATTTGGGCCTAGGGTCACAGGCTGTTGTCGTGCCCGGGTGTCCAGGGGAGGTGAGAAGGGAAGAGCAGGCCTCTCTCCTGGGCGTGGTGTCTCCAGCGGTCCTCGTCTCCCTTATGGGTCAGGTACTGGCAGCCCATCCTCTGCTCAAACTCCCTCAGGTCACACCACAACTGGAAGTCCTGGGGTGTTAAGGTCATGGTTTTGGTTAAGAATAGGGTTATGGTAAATGGTTAGGACAAGGGTTGGGATAGGGTTAGGGTAAATGGTTAGGAGAAGGGTTAGGATAGGGTTATGGTAAATGGTTAGGAGAAGGGTTGGGATAGGGTTAGGGTAAATGGTTAGGAGAAGGGTTGGGATAGGGTTAGGGTATGTGGTAGAGTTATGGCTAGGGTCTCTTGGTCCTCCCACCCCTACGGGTGGTCAGCTCCCGCTCAGCCCAGTCAAATCCCTTCTCTGTCCTGATACACCAATGGTGGAACAAGCTTCCCCATGACGCTAGGAGAGCAGAGTCCCTGGCATCTTCAGAAAACATCTGAATCCCTACCTCTACACACAGTATCCTAAATAACCCCCCAGCCTGTCAGTGATTGTCCATTCATACAGGTTGAGGTCTCTTACCTGTAGCCAGGCGTGTCCCAGGGCCTTCCCCACGCTGAACCTACGTCTCACTGACACCTGGAGAAGGTTGTTGATCAGACTCACCGCTACAGAGACAGAGAGAGAGACAGAGACGAGAGAGGCAATGTCAGCCCTGAATGCTGATTCATTGGCCTCTGCTCCCCGCCTTTGACAAAACACTAGGAGAAACCTCTGCTCACCCTCTAGTGAGATGTTAGACCAGGGCAGGCAGTGTGCAGACTCACCCTCTAGTTAGTTGTTAGACCAGGGCAGGCAGTGTGCAGACTCACCCTCTAGTTAGTTGTTAGACCAGGGCAGGTAGTGTACAGACTTATCCTCTAGTGAGATGTTAGACCAGGGCAGGCAGTGTACAGACTCACCCTCTAGTGGGATGTTAGACCAGGGCAGGCAGTGTGCAGACTCACCCTCTAGTGGGATGTTAGACCAGGGCAGGCAGTGTGCAGACTTACCCTCTAGTGAGCTGTTAGACCAGGGCAGGTAGTGTACAGACTCACCCTCTAGTGGGATGTTAGACCAGGGCAGGCAGTGTGTAGACTCACCCTCTAGTGAGATGTTAGACCAGGGCAGGCTGGGTGCAGACTCAACCTCTAGTGAGATGTTAGACCAGGGCAGGCTGGGTGCAGACTCACCCTCTAGTGAGTTGTTAGACCAGGGCAGGCTGGGTGCAGACTCACCCTCTAGTTAGTTGTTAGACCAGGGCAGGCAGTGTGCAGACTCACCCTCTAGTTAGTTGTTAGACCAGGGCAGGCTGGGTGCAGACTCACCCTCTAGTTAGTTGTTAGACGAGGGCAGGCTGGGTACAGACTCACCCTCTAGTTAGTTGTTAGACCAGGGCAGGCTGGGTGCAGACTCACCCTCTAGTGAGATGTTAGACCAGAGCAGACGGGGGTACATGAAGCTAGCGTTAGTGATCTGCTGACTGATGTCCTCATCCTCGTTGAAGGGGAATGTTCCGCTCAGGCTGACGTACAGGACCACGCCCACCGCCCACATGTCCAGCGAACGGTTGTAACCATGGATACTGATGACCTCGGGCGCCAGGTAGGCCGGCGTGCCCACCACTGAGCGGCGGAAAGACTTCTCGCCGATGATTCGGGCGAAGCCAAAGTCACACAGCTTAACCTGAGAGGAAGGAGGAGAGGAGTCAGCGTAAAGTCTGATGTGGAAGGATTATTAACCAAGTAGAGAATCTCACAGACAAACTGAGGGAGATTGACATGTGTACACACACCGACCTGAGGGAAAGGATCTGGGGAGGCCACCAATACATTCTCAGGTTTCAGGTCACAGTGAGCAATGTGTTTGAAGTGCAGGTAGCGCAGGGCCTCTAGAATCTACACACACACACACACACACATATGCAGCAAATTATGACAGACAAGTATTATAAAAGTACTACTTTTCCCCAGAACTACTTCAGTACCGCAGACCGTTGAAGAAACAATCAGTGTTCCCTTGCTACGTGACCAGTACCTGTGTAACCAGGAAGCGTGTCGTGCGCTCTGGCAGACGGCCCTTTTCATTGGACAGAATCATCTCCAGCATGTCTCCGTGGAGCTTCTCCATGACAACAAAGACATGCTCCAGGGTCTCAAACATTCCCTCCAGTAGAACTACACCCAGGTGAGACAGATTCTGGACACACACACACAATGGATTTTTTTATTTATTTAACCTTCATTGAACTAGGCAAATCAGTTACAATGACGGCCTACACCGGCCAACCCCAGATGACACTGGGCCAATTGTGCACCGCCCTATGGGACTCTCAAACACGGCCGGTTGTGAAACAGCCTGGATTCGAACCAGGGTGTCTGTAGTGACGCCTCAAGCACTGAGATGCAGTGCCTTAGACCGCTGCGCCACTCACCCACACCGACCTGTAGAATCCATGTTCATTTCAAATACTCTAACTCCCTGTAATACAAATTGAATCCAAACACACAGATCTAGAACCTTCACCTGTAGAATTGCCTGCTCGTTCCTCAACTGTCTCTCCTGTTTGGTAGGGAAACGGGTTTTGTCGATGACCTTGATGGCCACTGGGTAACCAGACTGTCTGTGGGTGCCTGGGGACGAGAGTACTCTCAGCTAGCCATCTAATACAATGATAATACAGTATATCATCTGAATAGAAGAAACTAAATGTTCCTAACAGGTAACAGTATAGAAAGGATCTCTTCTAGTGTAACGTATCGTATCTAGAGTGATGTCAAACCCACCTCCATACACCACTCCAAACTGTCCTGAACCAAGCACCTCATCGGTGAAGATCTGATACACTGAACTGATGTCCTGAAAGACACATACACATAAATACACACACACACACAAACACAAATGTACAGAGCACACAAATACAGTGTTAGTTACTCATCTATCCATTTCAGACAAACGCAACGAGTCTTTGAGAGTTCATACACAATATAGATCCATTACCCTCCATCCTACCAACCCCTCCCACTTACCGGTTTCTCTCCACTCTGGGGTCCATGGTCTATAACAGAAAGAGTATTCTTTGATCAAAAGTTATGGAATATGAGCATGGACATGAACTAAATCTAACATCCCTTATGATGACAGCTTTACTTCAAAATCTTTATGCAAACCATGTGAAAGACAATCCCTTGGCATGTCACAGAGATATGGAGAGTTTGGCCAACAGTGACACAGGATGCCATGGTGGAGTGTCGGGGTGCTCACAGAGGGTTCAGACAGAAACCTCAATGACCAAATTGTCTAAATACATTACTCGGATGTCACTCATTTGCATGTCTCAGAACAATAGACACCACAGAGTTTCTAAACCCAGAGGTGCAACATTGTGAGACTACCGACATTTGCCAGACAGACCACGCAGACCAGGCTGAGTTTCAATAGGCCGTGTTCAAGAGGATCAAAAACGCAATGTATAGCAGGGATAAATCGTGACTGACTGACTGATCTACAAATAATAACGAGTCGTTATTTATGATGAGGTGATTTGTAGATCAGTCATTCGGCAGTCACCTGCAGTCGTTTTGATGCTCTCGAACACGGCCAATGAGAGAAGTGACACATGCTTCCTTAATTTAAAATGTTCTCAAAATCTAAAAGGCATGACCTAGATTCCAATGTCTTACGTAGTTGAACATGTTATTAAGGTTTGCCGTGTTCGCGGTTTTCCTGTACATTGTTCTACTTTGAAAACGATATCGCGGGTGAGCATATATGGGTTGCGGGTTTTGGGGCTAATTCTATATTGCACTGCGGCCGCCACGGCATTTCTCTTTTTTTTTATCATCTATGAATTTCACTGTGACCAACTGCTGCTGACTACCAGGCTGTGAGGCATATGAGGCAGTCTGCTGTTGAGAGTTAGTGAGTGGTGGCGGGGAAGGAGCTTCATGTACAGTCAGTGGAAGTGAGGGGTGAACCGGGGGGGAGTGTGTGTGGTACATTCGAGAGAGTGTACCGCATCATGAATTCAACAACGAACAGCAGCGCTAGATTGCTACACACTTCTCCCTCAAAATGATTTGCTTCTTTCTTTGTATCCTGACCGCCCCCAGTTCTACCAATATTTAAAGCCAACACAGGAAGGGAGAGAAACTGACAATCGTCCAATAGTTTGAGAGAGGATCGAACAATGTGCTTCCTCTGTGTATGTATCCAGCTAACTAGCGAACATTGGGCAGAAAGTTGAAGTCAGAGGAACGAACCGGTTTGACGCGCCAGTTTACTGTCAAGATACGATTCTACTGTCAGAATGCCAGGTAAATGGGCAAAATATGGGCGAAAATATCGCAAAGACTGGGAAAGAGAACGGGATATAAAGGAATAGACTAAGAGCACCCCAGGAGATGACAGACAAGCTTACGGTGTGTAACGTTATTGCAAAAAAAAAAATCGAGTCCATCACGCCGATCTTAATTCTCATGCACAAACGGAGAAACAAGAGAAATGCGGCTCCATTTTCTAATGCAAGAACATTGTCTGACACAGGGACTACATTTGTACGAGAGAATAACACAGTTAAACGATCAGTTACAGATGGCTGCACATATTACATGTCGCTCCAGCATTGCAACTGTGGATCACCTGGGATGTGTTGTTGAAGACGTAGCTAATAAAGGAATCAATATCCACAGAACAAAATGCACAGCGCTCATAAATGCATTTATAGGGCCTGAGCTAATAAAGGACATTGGGAATGAGTCTTACTCGTTGATTATTGATGAAAGTCACAAGCAAGAAGCAACTGTGTGGTGATAATATACCACACAATAAACTCTCAAATCATAAGCACATTTGGAGAAATAATCAACATTCCAGCTGGTAATTCAATGACCATTCCTTTGCCTTGTTCCAGTTTCTTGATGAAAATAAATTGCCCATTGACATCTATGTCTGTTCCTCTACTCTCTGTCTCTCATGTGGTGATGGGGAATGGCAGCAGCAAACAGGCATGGGGATCACCAGCATGTACCTCCTTAGGCCCCTCACTGGCTGGAACCCTTTTGCTGAGGGTCCCCACCTCTTAACCATTCACTATCAATCACAAAGGGAGAAATGCGGAGAAGCAATTTGACCGTATTGAGATTGTCATTATGGAGAAACCTATTGAATAATTGTGCTAACTTCTCTCTTGCTGCTGAAAAAATAAATGCCGTAGTTTTCTCAGGCCTTATTTTACCTCGTAAAAAAAGTGACATACTAACGTTTTCATTTTCATCAACAACTTTATATGGATGGAGTGCATTTGATTTGACGGCCTGTACATGTGCAGTTCGCAGCGAGTCGACCGTTAGACCCGATGACATGTTTATGCACATGAGTTTAGCTAGCCAACGTCGCCATGACATCGCCTACAAGTGTTATCGGGGATTCTGCCCGTGTTCATACTGTACTGTCTTTGACTACACTTCTACCACAGTCCAAACATGCTAGCTAACTCTCTGACTCACCATGTCCCTGTTTGCCCGCCTGCCCGCTGCTCTGGACGGGCATCAGAGCCTGGCGTACTGCGGTCTCCCAGGCCTGCCCGTCCCTGCCCGCCAGCACACAGTATACCAGCGTGCCCGTCACCACCTCGAACGAGTGCGCACTGTTGTCTGGCAACAAGGGGCCAGACAGCTGGGCGGGGCCTCGCACCTGCAGCACGTTAGACAGAGGAAGCTCCTAGAGATGGAGGGAGGGAAGACGGAAAGGAGAATGGATGAAAATGTAAGGAAAAGGCTGAGACATGGGATACTTTTATTTAACTAGGCAAGTCAGTTAAGATCAAATTCTTATTTACAATAACGGCCTACCCCGGCCTAACCCAGACGACGCTGGGCCAATGGGACTCCCAATCACGGCCGTTTGTGATACAGCCTGGAATCAAACCAGGGTCTGTAGTGACACCTCTAGCACTGAGATGCAGTGTCTTAGACCGCTGCGCCACTCGGGAGCCGAAAATAAGGAACGGTGGAAGACAGAAAAAACATTTGTTGATGTTGATATTCTATTTGGCCACTAGAGGTCAGTGCCTTGACTGGCCTTGGTTTAGTAAACGCTAGATGATCTAGGCAAGTCAGTTAAGAACAAATTCTTATTTACAATGACGGCCTACCAAAAGGCATCTTGCAGGGATGGAGGCTTGGATTAAAAATAAATTAAATAAAAATATAGGATAAAACACACATCACGACAAGAGATAACACTACATAACGCAAGACCTATGACAACAACATAGCATGGCAGCAACACATGACAACACAGTATGGTAGCAACACAACATGGTAGCAGCACAAAACATGGTACAAAAATTGTTGGGCACAGACAACAGCACAAAGGGCTGCGGTAGATATCTCAGATAGGGGCAGTGAGGTCTGAGGCTAAGCAACAACCAGTGACCTACCTTGTAGTACTTGGTGCTTGTCTCATTCTGATACAGAGTAATATTCTTCCAGTCCAATATCCAGTAATGACGTTTCCTCTGGGGGGTAAAAAATATATACTATTGAGTGCTGCCTTATGGGGCTCCCAATCACATCCGGTTGTGATACAGCCTGGAATCAAACCAGGGTCTGTAGTGATGCCTCTAGCACTAAGATGCAGTGCCTTAGACCGCTGCGCCACTCGGGAGCCCTCTTGTTTTAGGCAAAGATCCAAAACATCCACATCAAATGAATATTTGTCTTGATGAAATAACATGGAAAACAACCAGTTTTCATTTACCATCCTTACAAACCACTTAATGTGAATGTGCATTACTGTATTGTATATAGGCTGGTCATCTAGGTTAGAACCTGTAGACTTTCCATCACCATGAAGAAAAACAATGTTCAATACAGTAACTGAGTACATTGAGACAGCAAGTGGTTTGTGATGTGGCTCAGCATGGTGCTTGCAATGCTCGGGTTGTGGGTTCGATTCCCACGGGGGACCAGAGTGAAAACGTATGCACTCACTGCTGTAAATTGCTCTGGTTAAGAGAGTCTAGTAAAATAAATTAATAGACCATTTCCGTTCACATAGAAATAAGTTAAATTTACAAATACATGGATTTTATATTTTGCACTGGGCCTTTACTGGTCCTGTATTAGCAGACCGATGTAGACGTCTTCAGCGCGGGCAAAACAAATGTTCTTCTGCATCCCCCCTCCCCCCTCCGCAGCTACTGTGTGTGTTCTCACCAGAGTGTCGGTGTTGGTGTGATGCAGTAGCCAGCCCTCTCTCAGGACTCCACTGGCCCTTCTCTTAGTGTGACAAACTGATTGGACCACCCGCATCAGAGGAATATAACTACTGAAACACGGACTGGGAGAGAGAGGGGTGGGGGGGGGGGGGGGGGGGGGGGGGGGAGGGAGTGGGAAGGATGGAGGGATAGGGAGGGGGGGGTGGTGGAAGGGGAGGGGGAGGGAAGGATGGAGAGATATGGAGGGATAGGGAGGGATGGAGGGATAGGGAGGGGGGAGGGATGCAGGGATAGGGAGGGGGGAGGGATGGAGGGGGGGTGGTGGAGGGGGAGGGGGAGAGAGGGATGGAGGGAGAGGGAAGGATGGAGAGATATGGAGGGATAGGGAGGGGGGAGGGATAGGGAGGGATAGGGAGGGGGGAGGGATGGAGGGATAGGGAGGGGGGAGGGAGAGGGAAGGATGAAGAGATAGGGAGGAGGGGGTGGAGGGGGAGAGAGGGAGGGATGGAGGGATAGGGAAGGATGGAGGGATAGGGAGGGATGGAGAGATAGGGAGGGATGGAGAGATAGGGAGGGATGGAGAGATAGGGAGGGATGGAGGGGGAGAGAGGGAGGGGGGGGGAGAGGGAGGAGGGGGGGATAGAGGGATAGGGGGGAGAGGGAGGGATGGAAGGGGGGAGAGGGAGGGATGGAGGGATAGGGAAGGATGGAGAGAGGGAGGAGGGGGGGGAGGGGGAGAAAGGGAGGGATAGAGGGATAGGGAAGGATGGAGAGATGGAGGGATAGGGGGAGGGACAGAAGGATAGGGGGGAGAGGGAGGGAGGGGGGAGGGATAGGGAGGAGGGGGGAGAGGGAGGGAGGGGGAGAGAGGATGGAGAGATATGGAGGGATAGGGAGGGGGGGTGGTGGAGGGGGAGGGGGGGAGAGGGAGGGGGTGGTGGAGGGGGAGGGAAGGATGGAGAGATATGGAGGGATAGGGAGGGGGGAGGGATGGAGGGATAGGGAGGGGGGAGGGATGAGGGAGAGGGAAGGATGGAGAGATATGGAGGGATAGGGAGGGGGGAGGGATGGAGGGATAGGGAGGGGGGGAGGGGTTGGAGGGGGAGAGAGGATGGAGGGATAGGGACGGATGGAGGGATAGGGAGGAGGGGAGAGGGAAGGATGGAGAGATAGGGAGGGGGGGGTGGAGGGGGAGGGAAGGCTTGAGAGATAGGGAGGGAGGGGGAGGGGGGTGGAGGGAGGGATGAGGGAGGAGAGATAGGGAGGGGGGTGGAAGGGGAGGGGGATGGGGATGGAGGGAGAGGGAAGGATTGAGAGATAGGGAGGGAGGGGGAGGGGGTGGAGGGAGGGATGAGGGAAGGATGGAGAGATAGGGAGGAGGGGGGCGGATGGAGGGAGGGAGAGGGAAGGATGGAGAGATAGGGAGGAGGGGGGGGCGGATGGAGGGAGGGAGAGGGAAGGATGGAGGGATAGGGAGGGGGGATGAAAGAGGGAGAGAGAACTATTACAACTTCAGTTGACATACACTGATGTACTATACTCTATCATAAGTAAGTAATCATCAAAACTCAAAGTGGAAACATACTGAACTTTACATCCTATCAAAGCCCAGCATTTTATCCCTCTTACGTGATTGGTGGCTGTTGTCCCACCTCCTTGATCTCAGTGAATGGGTCCTCAGTAGACGGCTCATCGTCATGGTCTTCTAGTGATGTCATACTGCATCTCATATCCTCCTCCTCTGTGTCGTCCTTATAGCCCAGACTGGACACGGAGTCTGTGTAACATCTTTACTGCATCAATACTAAACCACAACACTAAACCGCAATACTAAACCACAACACTAAACCACTACACTAAACCACTACACTAAACCACTACACTAAACCGCAACACTAAACCACTACACTAAACCGCAACACTAAACCACTACACCGCAATATTAAACCGCAACACTAAACCACTACACTAAACCACTACACTAAACCGCAACACTAAACCACTACACCGCAATATTAAACCGCAACACTAAACCACTACACTAAACCGCAACACTAAACCACTACACCGCAAAACTAAACCGCAACACTAAACCACTACACCGCAATGCTAAACCGCAACACTAAACCACTACACTGCAATACTAAACCACAACACTAAACCCCAATACTAAACCGCAATACTAAACCACTACTAAACCGCAACACTAAACCACTACACTAAACCGCAACACTAAACCACTACACTAAACCGCAACACTAAACCACTACACCGCAATATTAAACCGCAACACTAAACCACTACACTAAACCGCAACACTAAACCACTACACCGCAAAACTAAACCGCAACACTAAACCACTACACCGCAATGCTAAACCGCAACACTAAACCACTACACTGCAATACTAAACCACAACACTAAACCCCAATACTAAACCGCAATACTAAACCACTACTAAACCGCAATACTAAACTGTCACTGAATAAGTAAATACAGTACACAGTGAATTACATATGCCGTTTTTCTTTCATCTTGAAAGCATTAGGAATAGTTAACATTTAAGGCCATTATGTTTGTCATTGTCTCGCACCTCCTTCCCCATTGGCGTTCGTCCTCACTCCAGGACAGTCAGCGGGGACCAGGGAGGACTCACAGCGACGATGGCAGTTCAGCTTACAGTCTATATATATATATATATATATATATATGAATGAGAGAGAGCGAGAGATCAACTTCAGTACATAGACTACTGACACAGCTGTAACACAAGATCTGGAATCTGACCAAGTGATTGACATACCTGCTTCAGAAACGTATGATTAGAAAAAGCATCATACATGTATTTAGTACCCCAGTGACCAACCTCCCAATCTGAACTATGACCTTCAACCCCTGACCTCAGGCCCCTCTCACCGGAGCACTGCAGGCCCTGACGGAACAGGCCCTTAAGGAGGTGGTAGCAGTGTTGGCACACGGTGGGCTTGGTGTAGCTGTGGATGTGGAAGGTGTGTGGCACCCTGGCCCTGCCCGCCACGCCACCCTTTCCCTGGACCACCCCCAGCCACACCGGTTGATCTGCCCACGACGGAGGTCTGGGCCTGGGCTTGAACATACTGATCTGGAAGAGGGAGAGAGAGGGAAATGGAGAGAAGGGGGAGAGAGAGAATAAAGATTTCATGTCAGATTTTAGAATCACACACATAAATGTCACTTAAACAGCGGAATGGATTCAGGCCCATAATGACTGGTGCTGACCTCCTCCATACTGCCCCCTGCAGGTGTGGAGAGGGAGTGTGTTCGGGGCCTGGCAGGGGGGAATAAGGACAGGCTGGGGCCACACACACGACGGCGTGCACGGCTACAGTCACTAGGCAACTGCAGCGCACAGCGCTTATGAAAGTCTAGCCCGCA
Organism: Oncorhynchus mykiss; assembly: GCF_013265735.2. NCBI lineage: Eukaryota > Metazoa > Chordata > Actinopteri > Salmoniformes > Salmonidae > Oncorhynchus > Oncorhynchus mykiss. The sequence goes on from NC_048573.1 coordinate 14,502,038, forward strand.
ACCTACAGAGACGAGAGAGATGTGAGACATAATTAAGACAATCTATTTAGGTAAAATGGTAGATGCGACAAAGAATTAAACACAATTCAACATGAAATAAATAGTGAAGTTTCTTACTGCGATTAATGACATGAAGGATCAATTATTACTGTATCTACTTCCTTACCGTCACATTTTAACCCTTGACGTACCAACCCCCACAGCATCTCCCCACAGTGATGACAGAAGGTGGGGGTGCGATATGATTGGACAGCCAGGGAGTGTGGGTGGATCTTTATCCCCGTCACAGTAGCTGATCCTGAGTCAGATCATAAAGAGCAGATATTCCATTACTTTATCTGGACACTTAACGTACTACATTTCAGTACATTCAATGAACCATATGTGGGCCCTGGTCATAAGTAGTGCACTACAAAGCTTGCCATTTGGGACACAACCCCGGTCTGACCTGAGAGGATGATCTCTATGAGGTCGCCGTCCAGAAGTGCATCCTGGTCCGTGAGTCTGTGGAGGAGGTGTTCCGAGCCTGTCTGGTGTCTGAACAGGAGGACCTTCTCCCCAACACCCACCACACTACAGTCTGGAGCCTGCAGGACACAGAACATGATCAATCAGTTAGTCAATAAATCTATACATCAACTGATCGATCAATCAAGGCAGAGCAGGAGAGACAGATTATAGAGGAGGTCTGTCTGGTTAGCATCATCGAAAGCATGCAGACAGACATTGGCATTGAGGGAGGGGTAGGCCATTATAGAGAGAGACTGGTCACAGAACAATGTGAGCGCTGTCGTTAGGGGCGGCATGTAGCCTATTGGTTAGAGCGTTGGGCCAGTAACTGAAAGGTTGCTTGATAGAATCCCCGAGCTGACAAGGTAAAAATCTGTCGTTCTGCCCCTGACTATGGCAGTTAACCCACTGTTCCTAGACCAGTTAACCCACTGTTCCTAGGCCGTCATTGTAAATAAGAATTTGTTCTTAACTGACTTGCCTGGTTAAATAAAAGGTTAAATAAAAAAAAATAAGAAAATAGATTTTCAAATGAGATGGAAACAAGTGTGAGTGTGTGTTTGTTTGGGTGTTTGTTCCTATAGACAGGAGAAGTGCAATGATCTGAGAGATACAGATTATTCACACAAACCGCATACAAGTTCTCATACAAAGACTACACGGGCCAACTGACCTGCTGCCTGGAAACAGTCAGAAGATCAAAGGATAAGGGGGCTGATTTGAGCGAGACAGGCACGGCGGTGTGTGTGTGTGTGTGTGGAAGGCTGTGGTTGGAAAGTTAGCTGCAGACACAGCTAAACCACACGGCAGCCCCTCTGGCTGATGAAGTAACATGGCCATCTCTCACAGAGGTAAGGTAGAGACAGAGGGGGGGGGGGGGGGGGGGGGGGGGGGGGGGGGGGGGGGGGGGGGGGGGGGGGGGGGGAATAACTGTAAAAATTGGAGATAAACATAGACATGTATTTTCCCAAGGGTGCGGAGTGAACCAGGAACAACCTGAACTCAAGTCTATTTATTCATATACAGTATACATGAATTGGCATAAACACTAGAACAACAGCCCCCCTGGTCTCACTCTTAACGACACAGAAATAAAATGCAATGCAGATGACCTGGTGCTACTGTCCCCCACAAAAGAGGTGTTACACCAACAATTAGATCATCTGCAAACAGTTGTCAGACCTGGGCCCTAACAGTCAATCTCAAAAATACTAAAATTATGATTTTCCAGAACCGATCCAAAATATTCATTTTTACTGGGCTCTACTCATATACAACACATATCTACACATATTTAGGAATAAGAATCCGCTCCAGAGGCACATTCAACCTGGCTGTGAAGGAACTGAAAGACAAAGCAAGGAGTCCTTTCTATGGCATTAAAAATATCTATTAAATGAAACATACCAATTAGGATCTGGCTCAAAATATTCAACTCAATAATATTACCAAATGCACTATATTCAAGTGAAGTGTGGGGTCCGCTTACAAAAGAAGAATTTGACAAATGGGACAAACACCCAATTGAAACTCTGCAAGAGCATCCTCAGAGTACAGAGAAAAACTCAAAACAACGCATGCAGAGCAGAATCCTCAGATCCTCAAAAGGTTATACAGCTGCACCATTGAGAGCATCCTGACTGGCCGCATCACAGCCTGGTATGGCAACTGCTCGGCCTCCGACCGCAAGGCGCTACAGAGGGTACTGCTTTTGGCACAGTACATCACTGGGGCCAAGCTTCCTGCCATCCAGGATCTCTATACCAGGCGGTGTCAGAGGAAGGCCCTAAAAATGGTCGAAGACTCCAGCCACCCAAGTCATAGACTGTCCTCTCTGCTACCGCACGGCAAGCGGTACCGTAGCATCATGTCTAGGTCCAAGAGGCTTCTAAACAGCTTCTACCCCCCAAGCCATAAGACGACTCCTGAACATCTAATCGAATGGCTAGCCAGACTATTTGCATTAAGACTGCATTGTTGGTTAAGGGCTCATAAGTAAGCATTTCACTGTAATACCTGTTGTATTTGGCGCATGTGACTAATAAAATTTGATTGAATTTGAATCAGCCCAATTCCTAGTTCTGATTATTATCCTAAAAAGAGACAACAAATGTTATTCACCAGCCAGCTGGTTCTGAGGCTCGGTTCACTAACCACTACCAACCCAACAAAGCCTCAGGCACTCAGAATCTGGCCCAACAAAGCCTCAGGCACTCACAATCTGGCCCAACAAAGCCTCAGGCACTCACAATCTTGCCCAACAAAGCCTTAGGCACTCACAATCTGGCCCAACAAAGCCTCAGGCACTCACAACCTGGCCCAACCACAAAAAAATCGAAGTAAACCTTAATGCTATTTGACCACTGCGACTGAAAACCGAGGAAAACACTATGTACAGACTCAGTTAGCACAGCACTGTCCATAGACCGGTCGTCGCAGGCACATCTGGCTGCCCAGAGAGGACAGGATGTGCTCATTCTGCACCCAGGAAGAGATGGAGACAGCTGCATTTTCTGTCAAACTGTGACAGATATTCTGACATAAGAAATACATTATTCTCCAAAAATTATAAAAAACAATATGAAGAATTTGCAAAAAACTTAAATGATGAAGACAAACTTAAATACAAAACTTGGTGAAAAAAACTAAATGCTGTGTTTTAATCAGCCAAATGTGTGGCCTCCTGCCACAACCTCAGGGACAGAGAAGAGTGTGATTATTCTTTATTAATATGTGTTGAAATTGCTGTTAATATGAGTGACATTGTCATTTGTATTGCTTAATTACAAACAGTCTAGTATATGTTGGTCTTTGACCATCGTTGCTATATATTTACTTTGACATTGTGTTTTCTTTCCATGTCAATAAAGTATACTGAACTGAATTAACAGAGACAGAGAGAAACAGAGAGATGGAGAGCACGAAAGAGAGATTATAGCCACTGTATGGTATCACAACAATAGTCAGAGTAGTTGGCTAAAATAAAACACACAGGTCTGGGACTGAGTGTACAAAACATCAGGAACACCTGCTCTTCCCATGATAGACTTTCCAGGTTAATCCAGGTGGAAGCTATGATCCCTTATTGATGTCACTTGTTAAATCTACTTCAAGTCAATGTAGATCAAGGGGAGGAGACAGGTTAAAGAAGAACAATTTCCAAACCTTGAGGCAATTGAGACATGGATTGTGTATTTACAAAATACGTTTTTTATCCGAGCAGCTAATCGATCGCTGCAGCTGTACATAGCCCATCTGTAAATAGCCCATCCAATCTACCTACCTCATCCCCATATTGTTTTTATTTACTTTCTGCTCTTTTGCACACCACTGGGCCTTTTTCTTTGATGTTTTATGAGATTGGAGAACACATTGAGATGGATCTTAGACCATTCCTCCATACAGAATCTTTCCAGATCCTTGATATATTTTGTCTGTGCTTATGGACTCCCCTCTTTAATTCAAACTAAAGGTGTTCAATGGGGCTGAAATCCAGAGACTGAGATGGTCATTGCAAAATGTTGGTTTTGTGGTCAATTAAACATTTCTTGGTGGATTCGGATGCATGCTTGGGGTCCTTGTCTTGTTGGAAGATTCATTTGTGGCCAAGTTTCTGCCTCCTGCCAGCAGCAACCAGGTTTTTGGCTAAAATGATCTGGTACTTGTTCTGGTAGAGTTCATGATGACGTTGACCTTAACAAGGGCGCTAGGACCAGTGGAATCAAAACAACTTCATAACATCAAATATCCACCACTATATTTTACAGTAGATATGAGGTTATTTTCTGCACGTTGCATCAATCTTTCAATGACAAACCTACTGCTGGTGTGGGTGGACAAATACCTCTATTTCTGTCTCATATCACCATAGCGCCGGTTCCAGTGCAGTTTAGCAAGCTCCAGAAGTTTACATTTGTTGATCACGCTAAATAAAGGCCTTTGTACTGGCCACCCCAGAAGAGCCTATTGCCATGGAGCTGGCATCTAATTGTAGATTAAGAGACTTGGTGACCCCAAGATGAGACCCAGTTCTGTATTTCTCCAACTGCCCTTGGACTTTTCCTTGCTTCCAGAACCATCTTCCTCACTGTGCGTGGGGACAAGATACACAGGAAAGTTTACCACTGTTCAAGTGGTTTTAAACTTCTTAATTGCCGCCTTAATAGTTGTAAGTGATATTTTTAGCAAATTTGTTTTGCCCATTTATGAGGGTCACTAACCATTTTTCTCTCTTCGTTTGTGAGCTTTTTGTCTTTCCCCCAGTGTTGGAAAAAGCACCCATTTGTCACACTTGAATAAAAGTAATTATAACTTAATAGAAAATGACTCAAGTAAATGTGAAAGTCACCCAGTAAAATACTACTTGAGTAAAAGTCTCAAAATATTGGGTTTTAAATGTACTTAACTATCAAAAGTTAATTTTTGCTCAAATATAGGTAAGTATCAAAAGTAAAAGAAATGTATAAAACATTTCTCACATTAAGCAAACCAGACGGCACAATTAAAAAACAATGTTTATTGCCGGATAGCGAGGGGCACACTCCAACACTCAGACATAATTTACAAAAGAAGCCTGTGTGTTTAGTGAGTCTCCCAGATCAGAGGCAGTAGGGATGGCCAGTGATGTTCTCTTGATAAGTGTGTGAATAGGACTTTTGGGTGTCAGGTAAAATGTATGTAGTAGAAAGTACATTGTTTTCTTTAGGAATGTAGTGGAGTGAAAGTAAAAGTTGTCAAATATAAATAGTAAAGTACAGATACCCTCAAAAAACTACTTAAGTACTTTACACCACTGCTTTCCCCGTGGTGATGAGTGACGAATGGATTTGACATGTGTGTTAACTCGTTTTTCTATACCCCAGTGGCACAGGAAACCATGGAAGGCCACAATACAGTTTCTTAAAAAAGTAAAATGTTAATGCAGATTCAATTTTGTTTGATTTCATCTCTAGGAATCTTTAGCAGTAGCAATAACCTTTACACCTTGCATTTTGGGGGAAAAAATTGTTACTTGGTAAACAAAATCTACTTTTCTATTTTAGCTTAAAATAATACAATTCTCTCATTTATTTTCAGCATACATTATAGCTCAGTATTTGTATTATTTATTTGATGGTGTTTTGTTCTCATCTTTATCAGGGGTGACAGTACTTTGTGAGGTGATTGCATGTAGGTCTATGGGTTTACCTTGCGTTCTATGATCTCTGCAGCCAGTCTCTTGGCATGGCAGTAGCTGAGCTGCCCCCCAGACACCCGAACCACCTCCCTGAAGAGGCCTAGCTGGAACTGGACCAGAGCAGTGCCGAGAGGAGCCTGGAGGGGCCCGGGGGCAGCGGTGTGGTGGGGTCGACCAGGGGTACCAGGGCTGGACTGGGTCATCGACATGCTGGAGAGAGAACCTACAGGTGCAGACACAGAGGGACATGGCAGAAAAGCAATAAACAATATGATTGATTGGTTTGTTAATGCATCAGACTACTGATTATTGTATATAGCACTGTTTAAATGAAAACTGGGGGCATGAATCTACTACACATACAACTGCATATAGTAGCTGCAAGTGAAGACGTTTTGCTGGCACTTTAAGCTACGGAGAACATGCATCACTTCTTCAGCTTCCATTAACTTACAGTACATTAGTGATCATTGGTTTCCAAGAGTGAAACAAAAGCTTACTTGATATTCCAGAGTCCATATGGTCCAGCTTACACCTTCCAGGCCTGATCTCTCCTTCAACAGACACCTTAACATCCACTCTTAAAAGTACAGTTACTGTTGTGAACCTTTTCTTCACACTGGTGGGTTTGGTTTCCTCCTGTGAAGCTGTAGGCTTATAACAGTGACAGGAAGCCACTGAGAAACTCACCTCTGTGTGGTACATCCTCCACTACTAACACCCTCAGCCCAGGGTATGAATGAACACACACGTTTATGTGAAATAGATCTGGTAACTTGTGTTCCAGGATGCCCCTGGTTACACATGCAATATCTGTATTTAAAACTCATTTCAAATCAAGCTGTTTCATTGTGTTAAAAGAATGAGGAAACAAACAGATCAGGATCAGCTTGAAAAGTGGAGTTTTTCCTTTATTGAACCTTTAATAAAACATACACAATGTTGTTGGCCACTAACAATGACCCCCCCCCCCCCCCCCCGGCTACATTCTAGTTTCCATAGTGACACACTGATTCACAGATGGTGAGGAGGGTGTTCTTACTTCTACATGAACTTCTACATGAACATTTGTAGGAGGAGCACTGTTTAGGTGTGTTCTTTGAAACATTTGTTGGTGTGTAAATACAGCATCTACAGACTACAGTCCAGTGTTTCAACAGACTTTTACATAGCTAGACAACATGGGTGCTTGCGCATGTTGAGTGTGACAGAGATCGACAATTCTGTACATTATTTGCTGCAATGATACTTAAAGCACTTTTCCATATTCCGCTCTCCAATGTTCCACTTTCCATTTCAATCACTGAATCTCTCGCTTTTCTCACCGAACAGCACTTCATACTTCTATTTCCCCCGTTATCATTCATCATCAGTGTTCTCCTCCTCAGCCCTTCTAGCCTGTATTTGTCACATACTTAAGCTTTCCTTCCATCTGTTTCCCCAGTAAAAAATCCATCCCATTCCCACTTTACATTGCACTGAGCAACAATCAGGAGGTGAAACTCATTAGGACATATTCTAATATACATTCTGTTGGCCAAGACTCTTGGTATCAGTCTTGGGACTCCTAACTCACAAACCAGACACTTAAAATAGCCAACACAACACAGTACACAGTCAATCTCTTCCCTCCCTGCCCCTCATCAAAGTAAAACCCAACATTCAAATCATCATTCAGAGTTCAACAACAATACCCCGCACATCGTCAATCGAGGTTGGAGCCAGTCACAGACAAGAATAAGACATAAATGATGAGAACATTTGGTGAAGGACTGTCATTGGTTAGATCAGATATAAGTTCTGTAAACCAATCAGATTATTTCCAAACAACATCAAGTTATAATAAAGGATCACTGTTGTATATAAAAAGATAAGGACATATCATGCTCTCATTATTCAGTAAAGGCCAACCAAGGACAGATATCTATGATACGGTACATATGGGATGCCTAATGCTTCCCTCTTACAGAAACAGATGCACTGTATTGTATCATCTTAACTAATACGAGGGCATTACAACTATGTAGAGATCTAATCATATTTGGCTGGGGGAGAAACGTTGTGCTGTGGTAGACATGTGACCATGCATTTGATAAAATCAACACTCAACATAGGAGCACGTTCACCTCCACAGCATCAGTCAGGCTAATAACGTGTTTTTCAGTCCCAACACCACCGGATCACGTAAGACAAATGGGACTTCAGTGGTGGAGTTAAACAGGCATTTGTACCACGCCTTGCTAACAGGCTGCACACTGACTGAGATACACTGGTACTGCTTGTCACGTCAGCATTTCCAGTATATTCCCCAGGTCTGAGATGAACTAAGTAAGCCTGGTCTCGCCATTCATTAGTGCACACCGTACAAAACCTTTTTGCAACAGAAAATGAAAACGAGTTTCTTATTGTAAAAATCCAGGTAGTTCCTCCCTGTTTCAGTACGTTTTCTTCTATTTAGTGCCTAATGAATACGAACCTGGTCTCTGATATGTTTGACCTTTAGCCAACTCTTATCTGTCATGTTCATAATTGTCTGACAAGGCAACAAACAGAACAGTAGTTGATTAGAGCACAAACATATCTGACCAGATCAGGCTATAGATTCAGGGGGAAATTCTAACCTCCATTTTGTCAAATTTTCACTTCATATCAGTGGGTGAAAATTGGACTAGAAGTTAGGACACCCATTAAGTGCCGATATTCTCCCCGTTTCTCTCTTCACTCTTTTCTGACTGTCCTCTTCCAGCGTCTGTCTCCAAATCAGAGGTTCTCCTAACCTCTAACCAGTTTAAACAAGAACCTGTCTGTGCGCTATATACAAAGAAAGAAATAGAAAATAACTTAAACCTGTATATACATAACCATTCAGATAGCAAAAAGGAGAGGTTAAACTGGTCAGCGCTGTTTTTTTCTCCCAGATGATGTTTAAATACAATGATTTATTTGACATCCCAAAAAGATTGTGTACCATCTGTCTTTTACATCGCTGAAGTTTCTAACAGCTGTAGTTCATACCTCGTCTTAAAAACGTATATGATTTATATGGCTTTCTTCACTGTGATTTCCATTGAATGGGTTGTTAGCATTTTCAGTAATCATGTCACTAGTGAGCTGAGTGTGATGCTTGTGTAACAGAGTTAGGAATGTACCGTAATGCTCCGCAGCTAGCTTGAAATGTTGCCGATGGAGCTAACCGATTGGTACCTTCTGTATAGCTCAATCGTGTTCCCGCGTTGTCATGGAAGGCGGTCACGTGTGTTGCAAAACAGAGGATCACTGGTTCGAGCCAAGGATGGAGACAGGGACGGTGGAGGAAGCTAAACCGTTAGCGGCACATTGACGTCGGTTACACTTCTCTAAGATAGAAATCAGAATAGAACTAGCCTACCTAAGGTTGAGTGTCAGCATGAGAGTGTGCGGGTTAAGATAGAAATTCGTCACACTGCGATAACAATATGGATTCTGTCATGATGCTATGCCTCAGACTCACCATGATGAGTGTCTAGTGCAAAAATTCCACCTTCTAGTAAGCAGCATGCCGTTTAAATAGGATGTTCTCTACTTGTTTGATAGATGCCAGCGAAGAATACAGTAAAGCAGACACAGAGACGTCTGAGTCACTAAAAGCGTCAAGTCAGGTTTTTTTGCAATGCTTTTTCTTGTTTCTTTAGAAAATATGTCTTGAATGTGAGTGTTGGATCGGAAGTGTTTTGATCGCTTTGGGCGGCAAACTGCCTCTCCTCATTGGGCTTTCCTCCTCCTGGTCCCGTCATTGGACCTTCCTCCTCCTGGTCCCGCCTCCTGTCTCTGTTTAACCAATCAGGGAGCTGCGTCTTGACAAGTCCACATTGCTGGCACTCAGTCCTCTGCATTCTGATAGGCCGGTGTTGGCGTCCTGGAGAGAGGGAGGGAGAAAATAGAAAGGATGTTTTTATTTATTTATTTCACCTTTATTTAACCAGGTAGGCCAGTTGAGAACAAGTTCTTATTTTCAACTGCGACCTGGCCAAGATAAAGCAAAGCAGTGCGACAATAACACAATAGAAAAGAAAAATAGAAGTACAGTGTGTGCAAATGTAGAAGAGTAGGGAGGTAGGCAATAAATAGGCTCTAGAGGTGAAAATAATTACAATGTTTGATAAAGGGTAGGCACCAAACAATGTGTTAACTAAATCTGACACTAATGAAAGTCAAATCATTTCATTCAGACGTACATCTCAAGAGCTCAGTGACAGCAGTCCTTGGCTGGTAACTAACAGGTTAATAGCTCAGTGACAGTGATGGACGGCTAACACCAGGTACCTGTGAGGGGTCTTCTGCACTCTTGTTGAGGAAGTTGAGGGAGCTGGCTCTCTTCATCCTGAAGAACAGACAGACATTAAGGATTCAATTAGCCTCAATAGAAACAGTGTTATTGCCTGGGTTTTCCTTTAACATTAGGTTACTAACTCAAGTGCCTTGTCGGCTCCCCACTAAAGAACAAACCCACTGAGGCAAACACAAAACTGATTCACACAGTATGAGCAGTGATGGGCTAGGGTGCAGACATACACGCAGTCTCTCTCACCCTGGGTTGCGGGGCTCCTGGGGGCCACTGCCCTGTAGTTTCTTCACCAGCATCTCACTGCTCCTACGCAGCGCTTCACGGATCTTCCCAAAGGAGCCGCTCCGACGCAAAGAACCGTGACCTTCCTGAGAGAACAAGACAACCACTGCATAGTAAAGGAGTGGCCTTTAAAACAGAATGTCATTTTTTATGTATTTATTCTTTTCAAAAACGTTTTATTACTGACAGTAAGTACTGTGCAGAAATACAGTGTAGACATTGTTAATGTTGTAAATTACTATTGCAGCTGGAAACGGCAGATTGTTAATGGAATATGTACATAGGCGTACAGAGGCCCATTATCAACAACCATCACTCCTGTGTTCCAATGGCACATTGTATTAGCTAATCCAAGTTTATCATTTTAAAAGGCTAATTGATCATTAGAAAACCCTTTTTGCAATTATGTTATGAAAACTGTTGTTCTGATTAAAGAAGCAATACAACTGGCCTTCTTTAGACTAGTTGTGTATCTGGAGCATCAGCATGCGTCTTCGATTACAGGCTCAAAATGGCCAGAAACAAATAACTTTCTTCTGAAACTCATAAGTCTAGTCTTGTTCTGAGACATTAAGGCTATGCCATGCAAGAAATTGCCAAGAAACTAAAGATCTCATATGATGTGGTGTATTACTCCCTTCACAGAACAGCACAAACTGTCTCTAACCAGAATAGAAAGAGGAGTGGGAGGCCCCGGTGCACAACTGAGCAAGAGGTCAAGTACATTAGTGTCCTGTTTGAGAAACAGATGCCTCACATGTCCTCAACTGGCAGCTTCATTAAATAGTACCCACAAAACACCAGTGTTAACGTCAAAAGGTGAAGAGGCGACTCCGGAATGCTGTCCTTCTATTGGCCAGTCTGAGACTGGCCAATAACTCTGCCTAGAAGGCCAGCATCCCAGAGTAGCCTCTGCCAGACTTGTGAGGTGTCTGTTTTTAATGGGCCTCTGTACACCTATGTAGATATTCCATAAAAAGAAATAAGCCATTTCCAGCTACAATAGTCATTTACAACATTAACAATGTCTACTGTATTTCTGATCAATTTCATATTTTAAAATGAAAAAAAAAAAAAAAAAGGTAGTGTCATTAGTGTCAAAACACTTCATTTCTTCAAACTTACGGGCGATTCACAATATATATCTCAATTGTTTTTTTCTCTCTAAATCAATTTGTTGCACAATTATAGGTATATACACTGCATTTCAAACAGTTTGGAATAATTTTATGAATTCAGGGCTTGTAAAATTATACCTAGGAAAAATAAAAGCCTTCACCCATAAGACCCACTAATAATGACATTATTTGAACCTTCTTTTTAAAAAAAATAATCACTGATCAAGCATTCAAGTCTACGAAAATGCCCCTTTTGTTACAAATGTAACTAGAACCATGCACATCCACTAATAATGACCATCTTCTGGTAGCAGGTATTATAGAACATTAACACAGGTCTCATTAACAGTCTCTCAAGCACAAGCCCATGGCTAGTAAGTAGACAGCTATTCTTTATATTTAAAGTCTGGCCCACTTTGATCTATTTGCTTGCTAACAACGTAGAACAGTTGAGCTGTTATGAATACACCCTCCAGTCCGTCTCCAACTGTTGAACAACATAGCCTCTTCATTTTGTTTAGTTGTTGAAATCAAGTGGTCTACCTGGATAAGAAGATGTTTTCATTCTGAGAAATAAGCGAGTTGGCAATTCCTTAAACAAATGCATATTTTTATGCTCATTGAACATTTCTAAAACACAGACTAGACAGCTAGCACATAACAGTCTGTGGACATTTCTAAAACACAGACGAGACAGCTAGCACATAAGTCTGTGGCTAAAATTCTGCTTGCATTATCCACAATCATGTTCATTGATACTCTCGTTATAGTAGGGTCTGCTCTGTTCTAAAAGTTAGGAGTTGAGACAAAGAAAGTATTGTGAAGTAAAAGTCCTCTATTACAAACAATTAAAATTATGTCTGAATGTGTTTCGTGTGTCTAGAAGACCGGTTATGTCGGACCAAACCTCAAATGCAAATTGCGAATTTAAACTGCTTGTTGTCAGAGAGAAATAAGTTATATTTAGTTTCTTTGTTGTGAGTGGTAGGGGAGGGGCTTGGTGTCTGTGTGTGAGTGGGAAGGGGCACAATACACACAGCACAGAAGGAGCGAAGGAGACAAGACCATAAAACATTGATTCTTGCTAACAACATGTATTGGAATTAATTCGATATATAGCCCATCCCTAATTTGACTGTATGTTCACACTTACGAATGCTTCATCTTTCAACAATAATAAGACAAAGGAGGTTCGTACCCCGTTCCACTCTGCTCCGTCGTCCCCCTCACAGTCCCCCCGCTGGGGCCCGTTGAGACCCTCCCGGCTCTGCCGTCGCTCACCCCCTCCTGGGGCCCCATCCTTCAGGAGCTCCACCACCTTACTCTGGTTAATGGCATCTATACCCTGGGGGAGAACATGATAATGAATCCTAAATGTCAGCAGGGTTGAAACAGAGTGTGTGAGAGCTTCAAGACTCTAGACTACAGCCTTTGATAATTGCACTGCCAGTGTCTCAGTGCTTGTACCTTCTTTTTCAGTGATTGTGTAGGACCTGCTTTTTTGAATGATTGCATAGTAAAACCTGACTGAATGTGCAGTAACTGATAGCGATAGCGTATCACTGCTACCTGACAGCGTATCACTGCTACCTGACAGCGTATCACTGCTACCTGACAGCGTATCACTGCTACCTGACAGCGTATCACTGCTACCTGACAGCGTATCACTAGTGCTTGACAGCGTATCACTGCTACCTGACAGCGTATCACTAGTGCCTGACAGCGTATCACTAGTGCCTGACAGCGTATCACTAGTGCCTGATAGCGTATCACTAGTGCCTGATAGCGTATCACTAGTGCCTGATAGCGTATCACTAGTGCCTGATAGCGTATCACTAGTGCCTGATAGCGTATCACTAGTGCCTGGTAGCGTATCACTAGTGCCTGGTAGTGACAGTGAATTACTAGTGCCTGATAGTGAATTACTAGTGACAGTGAATTACTAGCACCTGATAATGTAGTGCTAGTACCTGATAGTGTAGTGCTAGTACTTGATAGTGTAGTTCTAGTACCTGATAGTGATAGCATATTACTAGTAACTGATAGTGACAGTGAATTACAAGTCCTGGATAGTGTAGTACTAGTACCTGATTGTGTAGTAACTGATCATGTAGTACTAGTACCTGATTGTGTAGTACTAGTACCTGATCGTGTAAGTACTAGTACCTGATCGTGTAAGTACTAGTACCTGATCATGTAGTACTAGTACCTGATCGCGTAAGTACTAGACCTGATCGCGCAAGTACTAGTACCTGATCGTGTAAGTACTAGTACCTGATCATGTAGTACTAGTACCTGATCGCGTAAGTACTAGACCTGATCGCGCAAGTACTAGTACCTGATCGTGTAAGTACTAGTACCTGATCGTGTAAGTACTAGTACCTGATCGTGTAAGTACTAGTACCCGATCGTGTAAGTACTAGTACCCGATCGTGTAAGTACTAGTACCCGATCGTGTAAGTACTAGTACCCGATAGTGATATTGACAGTAAATTACAAGTCCAGCATAGTGTAGTTCTAGTACTTGATCGTGTAGTACTAGTACCTGATCGTGTAGTACTAGTACCTGATCGTGTAGTACTAGTACCTGATCGTGTAAGTACTAGTACCTGATCGTGTAAGTACTAGTACCCGATCGTGTAAGTACTAGTACCCGATCGTGTAAGTACTAGTACCCGATAGTGATAGCGTATTACAAGTAACTGATATTGACAGTAAATTACAAGTCCAGCATAGTGTAGTTCTAGTACTTGATCGTGTAGTACTAGTACCTGATCGTGTAGTACTAGTACCTGATCGTGTAGTACTAGTACCTGATCGTGTAGTACTAGTACCTGATCGTGTAAGTACTAGTACCTGATCGTGTAGTACTAGTACCTGATCGTGTAAGTACTAGTACCTGATCGTGTAAGTACTAGTACCTGATCGTGTAAGTACTAGTACCTGATCGTGTAAGTACTAGTACCTAATCGTGTAAGTACTAGTACCTGATCGTGTAGTACTAGTACCTGATCGTGTAAGTACTAGTACCCGATAGTGATAGCGTATTACAAGTAACTGATATTGACAGTAAATTACAAGTCCAGGATAGTGTAGTTCTAGTACTTGATCGTGTAGTACTAGTACCTGATCGTGTAAGTACTAGTACCTGATCATGTAAGTACTAGTACCTGATCGTGTAGTACTAGTACCTGATCGTGTAAGTACTAGTACCCGATAGTGATAGCGTATTACAAGTAACTGATATTGACAGTAAATTACAAGTCCAGGATAGTGTAGTTCTAGTACTTGATCGTGTAGTACTAGTACCTGATCGTGTAAGTATTAGTACCTGATCGTGTGGTACTAGTACCTGATCGTGTAGTACTAGTACCTGATCGTGTAGTACTAGTACCTGATCGTGTAAGTACTAGTACCTGATCGTGTAAGTACTAGTACCTGATCGTGTAGTACTATTACCTGATCGTGTAAGTACTAGACCTGATCGTGTAGTACTAGTACCTGATCGTGTAAGTATTAGTACCTGATCGTGTAGTATTAGTACCTGATCGTGTAGTACTAGTACCTGATCGTGTAAGTACTAGTACTTGATAGTGTAAGTACTAGTACCCGATAGTGATAGCGTATTACTAGTAACTGA
Source organism: Oncorhynchus mykiss (assembly GCF_013265735.2). NCBI lineage: Eukaryota > Metazoa > Chordata > Actinopteri > Salmoniformes > Salmonidae > Oncorhynchus > Oncorhynchus mykiss. Next base: position 14,517,088 of record NC_048573.1, read on the forward strand.
TATTGACAGTGATTTACAAGTCCTGGATAGTGTAGTACTAGTACCTGATTGTGTAGTAACTGATCATGTAGTACTAGTACCTGATTGTGTAGTACTAGTACCTGATCGTGTAAGTACTAGTACCTGATCGCGTAAGTACTAGACCTGATCGCGCAAGTACTAGTACCTGATCGTGTAAGTACTAGTACCTGATCGTGTAAGTACTAGTACCTGATCGTGTAAGTACTAGTACCCGATCGTGTAAGTACTAGTACCCGATCGTGTAAGTACTAGTACTTGTAATGATTTACCAGTACTTAATAATGACATTGAATTACTTGCACCTAATACTTACTGTGAATTACTAGTAATGTATTCCTAGTAGCTGATAGTGTATTCCTAGTAGCTGATAGTGTATTCCTAGTACCCGATAGTGTATTCCTAGTACCCGATAGTGTATTCCTAGAACCCGATTGCGCATTACTAGAACCCGATCGCACATTACTAGAACCCGATCGAGTATTACTAGAACCCGATCGAGTATTACTAGAACCCGATCGCGCATTACTAGAACCCGATTGAGTATTACTAGAACCCGATCGAGTATTACTAGAACCCGATCGCGCATTACTAGTACCCAATCACGAATTACTAGTACCCAATCACGAATTACTAGTACCCAATCGTGAATTACTAGTACCCAATCGTGAATTACTAGTACCCAATTGTGTACCTGACAATGAATTGCTAGTAACTGATAGTGTATTACTAGTACCTGACAATGTATTACTAGTACCTGATAATGTATCACTAATACTATATTACCAGTACCTGGTAGCGTATTACCAGTACCTGGTAGCGTATTACCAGTACCTGGTAGCGTATTACCAGTACCTGATAGCGTATTACCAGTACCTGCTTGCGTATTACCAGTACCTGCTTGCGTATTACCAGTACCTGCTTGCGTATTACCAGTACCTGCTTGCGTATTACCAGTACCTGATAGCGTATTACCAGTACCTGCTAGCGTATTACCAGTACCTGCTAGCGTATTACCAGTACCTGCTTGCGTATTACCAGTACCTGATAGCGTATTACCAGTACCTGATAGCGTATTACCAGTACCTGGTAGCGTATTACCAGTACCTGATAGCGTATTACCAGTACCTGATAGCGTATTACCAGTACCTGATAGCGTATTACCAGTACCTGATAGCGTATTACCAGTACCTGCTTGCGTATTACCAGTACCTGATAGCGTATTACCAGTACCTGATAGCATATTACCAGTACCTGATAGCGTATTACCAGTACCTGCTTGCGTATTACCAGTACCTGATAGCGTATTACCAGTACCTGCTTGCGTATTACCAGTACCTGCTTGCGTATTACCAGTACCTGCTTGCGTATTACCAGTACCTGATAGCGTATTACCAGTACCTGATAGCGTATTACCAGTACCTGCTTGCGTATTACCAGTACCTGATAGCGTATTACCAGTACCTGATAGCGTATTACCAGTACCTGCTTGCGTGTCTTGGTAGAACACTCCTCCAGTGTCTCAGCTGCCTGTAATTTACCCTGTCTGCGGTACAGCGCCCCCAGGCTCTTCAGGGTGGTATTGACAGTAGGACTGACAGGAATGAGGTACATGTCAACATCTTGTCATCATTAAACCACAATGTTAATATAATTTAAAACACTGAGTTGTGTATTTATCTCCCATTCAAATTAAGTTTAATACTAAGTCTCACCTGTCAACTTTGCAGGCCTTGTACCAGCTCCCATACTCTACACAGGGACTAGCTTCCTTCCTCTTCCCCTGAGAGAGAGTGGGGGCAAGAGAGAAAGAGATAAGAGAGAGCGGAAAGGCCGGGAGAATAGAGGGGCAGTTAGCAGCAGTAGACATGAATTATTACCTTATTATAAAGCCTCAATTATTAATACATGAATATTCTCCGTCTTTATCTCAGTCCTATTGGTCTACCCATCCATCAGAGTTCATAAGCTGCCATTAACAGGTAGGACAGAAGGACCATGGTTCAGATCAGTCATACTGCAGCTACCTTGCTCTCCTCTCTCTCCTCCGCATGCATCCAGATTGGCTTGTTGTCATCTGCAAGAGAAGGGGATGAAGAGAGGAGGGGATGAGTGGCATAGTTTTATTTGAATATTCATATATTTTGTTTCACGGACCAGAACCGCATACCACGCGTTATGAACCGCATACCACGCGTTATGAACCGTATACCACGCGTTATGAACCGCATACCACGCGTTATGAACCGCATACCACGCGTTATGAACCGCATACCACGCGTTATGAACCGCATACCACGCGTTATGAACCGCATACCACACGTTATGAACCCCATACCACGCGTTATGAACCGCATACCACGCGTTATGAACCGCATACCACGCGTTATGAACCCCATACCACGCGTTATGAACCGCATACCACGCGTTATGAACCGCATACCACGCGTTATGAACCCCATACCACGCGTTATGAACCCCATACCACGCGTTATGAACCCCATACCACGCGTTATGAACCGTATACCACGCGTTATGAACCCCATACCACGCGTTATGAACCCCATACCACGCGTTATGAACCGTATACCACGCGTTATGAACCCCATACCACGCGTTATGAACCCCATACCACGCGTTATGAACCCCATACCACGCGTTATGAACCCCATACCACGCGTTATGAACCCCATACCACGCGTTATGAACCCCATACCACGCGTTATGAACCCCATACCACGCGTTATGAACCCCATACCACGCGTTATGAACCCCATACCACGCGTTATGAACCCCATACCACGCGTTATGAACCCCATACCACGCGTTATGAACCCCATACCACGCGTTATGAACCCCATACCACGCGTTATGAACCCCATACCACGCGTTATGAACCCCATACCACGCGTTATGAACCCCATACCACGCGTTATGAACAGTATACAACATGTTATGAACCGTATACCACATGTTATGAACCGTATACCACATGTTATGAACCGTATACCACACATATAACACATGTTATGAACCCTATACCACGCGTTATGCACCCCATACCACGCGTTATGAACCCCATACCACGCGTTATGAACCCCATACCACGCGTTATGAACCGTATACCACGCGTTATGAACCCCATACCACGCGTTATGAACCCCATACCACGCGTTATGCACCCCATACCACGCGTTATGAACCCCATACCACGCGTTATGAACCGCATACCACACGTTATGAACCGCATACCACATGTTATGAACAGTATACAACATGTTATGAACCGTATACCACATGTTATGAACCGTATACCACATGTTATGAACCGTATACCACACATATAACACATGTTATGAACCCTATACCACGCGTTATGCACCCCATACCACGCGTTATGAACCCCATACCACGCGTTATGAACCCCATACCACGCGTTATGAACCCCATACCACGCGTTATGAACCCCATACCACGCGTTATGAACCCCATACCACGCGTTATGAACCCCATACCACGCGTTATGAACCGTATACCACGCGTTATGAACCCCATACCACGCGTTATGAACCGTATACCACATGTTATGAACCGTATACCACACATATAACACATGTTATGAACCCTATACCACGCGTTATGCACCCCATACCACGCGTTATGAACCCCATACCACGCGTTATGAACCCCATACCACGCGTTATGAACCGTATACCACGCGTTATGAACCCCATACCACGCGTTATGCACCCCATACCACGCGTTATGAACCCCATACCACGCGTTATGAACCGTATACCACGCGTTATGAACCGCATACCACGCGTTATGAACCCCATACCACGCGTTATGAACCCCATACCACGCGTTATGAACCCCATACCACGCGTTATGAACCCCATACCGCGCGTTATGAACCCCATACCGCGCGTTATGAACCCCATACCGCGCGTTATGAACCCCATACCGCGCGTTATGAACCGTATACCGCGCGTTATGAACCGTATACCGCGCGTTATGAACCGCATACCGCGCGTTATGAACCGCATACCGCGCGTTATGAACCGCATACCGCGCGTTATGAACCGCATACCGCGCGTTATGAACCGCATACCGCGCGTTATGAACCGCATACCGCGCGTTATGAACCGCATACCGCGCGTTATGAACCGCATACCGCGCGTTATGAACCGCATACCGCGCGTTATGAACCGCATACCGCGCGTTATGAACCGCATACCGCGCGTTATGAACCGCATACCGCGCGTTATGAACCGCATACCGCGCGTTATGAACCGCATACCGCGCGTTATGAACCGCATACCGCGCGTTATGAACCCCATACCGCGCGTTATGAACCCCATACCACGCGTTATGAACAGTATACAACATGTTATGAACCGTATACCACATGTTATGAACCGTATACCACATGTTATGAACCGTATACCACATGTTATGAACCGTATACCACACATATAACACATGTTATGAACCCTATACCACGCGTTATGCACCCCATACCACGCGTTATGAACCCCATACCACGCGTTATGAACCCCATACCACGCGTTATGAACCGTATACCACGCGTTATGAACCCCATACCACGCGTTATGAACCCCATACCACGCGTTATGCACCCCATACCACGCGTTATGAACCCCATACCACGCGTTATGAACCGCATACCACACGTTATGAACCGCATACCACATGTTATGAACAGTATACAACATGTTATGAACCGTATACCACATGTTATGAACCGTATAGCACATGTTATGAACCGTATACCACACATATAACACATGTTATGAACCCTATACCACGCGTTATGCACCCCATACCACGCGTTATGAACCCCATACCACGCGTTATGAACCCCATACCACGCGTTATGAACCCCATACCACGCGTTATGAACCCCATACCACGCGTTATGAACCCCATACCACGCGTTATGAACCCCATACCACGCGTTATGAACCCCATACCACGCGTTATGAACCGCATACCACACGTTATGAACCGCATACCACACGTTATGAACCGCATACCACACGTTATGAACCGCATACCACATGTTATGAACCGTATACCACACATATAACACGTTATGAACAGTATACAACATGTTATAAACCGTATACCACATGTTATGAACCGTATACCACATGTTATGAACCGTATACCACATGTTATGAACCGTATACCACATGTTATGAACAGTATACAACATGTTATGAACAGTATACCACATGTTATGAACCGTATACCACACATATAACACATGTTATGAACCCTATACCACGCGTTATGAACCGCATACCACGCGTTATGAACCGCATACCACGCGTTATGAACCGCATACCACGCGTTATGAACCGCATACCACGCGTTATGAACCGCATACCACGCGTTATGAACCGCATACCACGCGTTATGAACCGCATACCACACGTTATGAACCGCATACCACACGTTATGAACCGCATACCACACGTTATGAACCGCATACCACACGTTATGAACCGCATACCACACGTTATGAACCGCATACCACACGTTATGAACCGCATACCACACGTTATGAACCGCATACCACACGTTATGAACCGCATACAACACGTTATGAACCGTATACCACATGTTATGAACAGTATACAGCATGTTATGAACCGTATACCACACATATGACACATGTTATGAACCGTATACCACATGTTATGAACCGTATACCACACGTTATGAACCGTATACCACACGTTATGAACCGTATACCACACGTTATGAACCGTATACCACACGTTATGAACCGTATACCACACGTTATGAACCGTATACCACACGTTATGAACCGTATACCACACGTTATGAACCGTATACCACACGTTATGAACCGTATACCACACGTTATGAACCGTATACCACACGTTATGAACCGTATACCACACGTTATGAACCGTATACCACACGTTATGAACCGTATACCACACGTTATGAACCGTATACCACACGTTATGAACCGTATACCACACGTTATGAACCGTATACCACACGTTATGAACCGTATACCACACGTTATGAACCGTATACCACACGTTATGAACCGTATACCATACGTTATGAACCGTATACCATACGTTATGAACCGTATACCATACGTTATGAACTATACCATACGTTATGAACTGTATACCACACATATAACACATGTTATGAACCGTATACCACATGTTATGAACCGTATACCACATGTTATGAACTGTATACCACACATATAACACATGTTATGAACCGTATACCACATGTTATGAACCGTATACCACACGTTATGAACCGTATACCACACGTTATGAACCGTATACCACACGTTATGAACCGTATACCACACGTTATGAACCGTATACCACACGTTATGAACCGTATACCACACGTTATGAACCGTATACCATACGTTATGAACTGTATACCACACATATAACACATGTTATGAACCGTATACCATGTTATGAACCGTATACCACACGTTATGAACCGTATACCACACGTTATGAACCGTATACCACACGTTATGAACCATATACCACACGTTATGAACCGTATACCATACGTTATGAACCGTATACCATACGTTATGAACCGTATACCACACATATAACACATGTTATGAACCGTATACCACATGTTATGAACCGTATACCACATGTTATGAACCGTATACCACATGTTATGAACCGTATACCACATGTTATGAACCGTATACCACATGTTATGAACCGTATACGTTTGGTATACCTTATGTTCCCTCACACGACAAATAAAAGGTATTTGCATTTAAAACCAAAATTTGTGGCATATCATTAAAGATTATTCCACCTCAACCCTAACTCCGTGAAACCTACAGTGTGTGTGGGAACACAAAGTGTCCCATGCCAGAGCCCTGTACTGTGCTCTACTGAGCGTGACAGTGTTTAAGGGTTTGATTGGCTTCAAGGCAGTGCTGCATTAACATGCTTTACACACGACAGATAGCCTGTATTAACCCTGAACTGACTGACTGGCCAGGACACGACCACGCATGGTCAGCCAATGACTACAGGGTTTACAGGGTAGTCCCGGCCAGAATGGACATACTGTTGATTCACACATCTTCTAATGCAACATGAAGAGTTGATGGAGGTGGTTGATCTGGTGGTAAATGTAGTAGTAGGGTGCATTCCAAATGGCAGCCTATTCCCACAGGGCTCTGGTCAAAAGTAGTGCATTACATAGGGAATAGGGTGCCATTTAATTAATAATAATTGATTGGATTTATATAGTGCTTTTCTATCGAGGTACTCAAAAAGCTTTACATAGTAGGGGGAAACGCACCTCATCCACCAGCAATGTGTTGCGCCCACCTGGGTGATGCATGGCAACCATTTTGTGCCAGAATGTTCACCACACATCATCTATCAGGTGGAGAGGTGAGGAGTGATGTATGCCCATTAGGAATGAGGCCATGATGGAATGGGGCCAGGTTGGGAATTTAGGATGCAGCCCTAGCTTGTCAGTGAGTGTTGTGTTAATGTCCACTGTAGGACTGCTGGTCGTACGAGACTCACTGTTGACTGATCCAAACTCCTTCTCATGTGCTCTGGTTAGGATCTCTTTGTACAGGGACTCAGCATCCTTGAACTTCCCCTGTTTGAGGTAGCATGTAGCCTAGAGAGATGAGATGAAACCTCAAATGGTTTGATGTGAAAATACAACTCAATACACAAGCCAATAAATGTAACAATACCAAGATCGCAAAAAAAACATCTGTCTGTTCAACTTGAATAAACCTGATTAAATCTCTCAGGGGGAATTCATTACTGAAAATGTAGCTCGTCAACCCTCTACTACAATGTCTAGAACCTTTCTCCCTCCCTCCCTCCCTCCTCACCAGGTTGTTCTTGGTCTTGGCTACGTTGGGGTCGTCAGCCCCCAGTTTGGACTGGTAGATCTCCAGGGCTTGTCTGTAGTAATACTCCACCTCCTCGTACTTTCCCTGGTTCTGACACAGCAGGGCCAGGTTGTTCAGCTGCTTGGCCACGTCAGGGTGGTACTTCCCCAGGACCTGAACACACAACCATTTAAATACTTGACCTACAGGAAACGACAAGTCATACATATACTTTCACTTGTGAGTTATCATGGGCTATGAATTTATCTAACCAGGAAAAACTCTGTAATGATCCATACCTTCTCTCTAATCTCCAGGGCTCTCTTACAGAGGGGCTCAGCCTCCTTGTACTTGCCCCTCTTCCCGTAGAGCACAGCCAGGTTGTTGAGAGTGGCGGCTACCGCAGGGTGGTCCTTCCCCAGGGTCTTCTCTCTGATGGCCAGGGCATCGTTCAGCAGGTGGGCTGCCTCTTTGTACTTGTTCTGGTCCCTGGAACAAAACATCTCATCATGTTAGAAGATGAATACATGTGCTACCTGTAGTTAATCATTAAGTCTTCAGCCAGCTATTCATCTGAGCAAGTGTATCTAAAACTATCCACACATCCATCCATCCTACACACACACACACACACACCTGTAGACCAGGGCCAGGATGTTGAGCATGGTGGCCACGTCAGGGTGGTCGTGTCCGGAAGTCTTCTCCAGGTCCTCCAGGGCCTGTTTGCAGAGGGGCACGGCCACCTCGTACCTCCCCTGGGAGGCGTACTGGATCACCAGGTTGTGGAGAGTCCTCAGGCGGGCCGGGATCTCATAGCCACCCTGCTGGGCCGCCACCTCTCCGCTGGGCTGGGCTGGAGGGGGAGGGGGAAACACAGCGGAGAAGGGAGGGGAAACACAGCGGAGAAGGGAGGGGGAGGGGAGGGGAAACACAGCAGAGAAGGGAAACACAGCGGGGAAGGGAAACACAGCGGGGAGGGGAAACACAGCAGAGAAGGAAGGGAGGGGAAACACAGGGGAGAAGGGAGGGGAAACAGCGGAGAAGGGAGGGGAAACACAGCGGAGAAGGGAGGGGAAACACAGCAGAGAAGGGAAACACAGCGGGGAGGGGAAACACAGCGGAGAAGGGAGGGGAAACATAGGGGAGAAGGGAGGGGAAACACAGCGGAGAAGGGAGGGGAAACACAGCGGAGAAGGGAGGGGAAACACAGCGGAGAAGGGAGGGGAAACACAGCGGAGAAGGGAGGGGAAACACAGCGGAGAAGGCAGGGGAAACACAGCGGAGAAGGCAGGGGAAACAGCGGAGAAGGCAGGGGAAACACAGCGGAGAAGGGAGGGGAAACACAGCGGAGAAGGGAGGGGAAACACAGCGGAGAAGGGAGGGGAAACACAGCGGAGAAGGGAGGGGAAACACAGCGGAGAAGGGAGGGGAAACACAGCGGAGAAGGGAGGGGAAACACAGCGGAGAAGGGAGGGGAAACACAGCGGAGAAGGCAGGGGAAACACAGCGGAGAAGGGAGGGGAAACACAGCGGAGAAGGGAGGGGAAACACAGCGGAGAAGGGAGGGGAAACACAGCGGAGAAGGGAGGGGAAACACAGCGGAGAAGGGAGGGGAAACACAGCGGAGAAGGGAGGGGAAACACAGCGGAGAAGGGAGGGGAAACACAGCGGAGAAGGGAGGGGAAACACAGCGGAGAAGGGAGGGGAAACACAGCGGAGAAGGCAGGGGAAACACAGCGGAGAAGGCAGGGGAAACACAGCGGAGAAGGGAGGGGAAACACAGCGGAGAAGGGAGGGGAAACACATTTGGGAATGACATCAAAGTTAGTGCTCTGCTACAGCTGATGATGTCACAGGTTTGGGTTCTCTATTGCTCTCGTACAGGTGTTGACTACCAGTCTCTGGGTTGGACACATAGTAAACATATTTAGATTTTTTTTAAATGATGTTAATCATTTAGACTTGTGGGATTCCCCTATATGGTCCTCTTCTTGATCAATTAATCAATCATCATCATACCCTGTCCCTGGTCGTCATCGTTGGGGAACAGGTCGTCCAGGCTGTCTTTAGACGTCTCCCCTGCAGCCTTCTCCTCAGACTGTGACACGTCGTCGTCAAACTTCTTGATCTTGTTCATGAACTCCAGGTGCTTCTTCTCTTCCTCCAGCTGGGCAACACTCTGCTCACTACGCTGCAGCTTGTGCTGGGGGAAGGAGAGGAGAAGAAGAGGGGAAAGAAGAGGGGAAAGAAGAGGGGAAAGAAGAGGGGAAAGAAGAGGGGAAAGAAGAGGGGAAAGAAGAGGGGAAAGAAGAGGGGAAAGAAGAGGGGAAAGAAGAGGGGAAAGAAGAGGGGAAAGAAGAGGGGAAAGAAGAGGGGAAAGAAGAGGGGATATGAGTGTGAGGGAGGTGAAGCTCGACAAATGTTTTGCTTTGGAAGGGTATAAAATGATAGCATACTCCAAAATCTAAATTGACGAGATGAGCCCACATCATCGACGGTGTACGTTGGGACATGGACTCATAACGCTTTAATCACTTTGGGTCTAGAAACATCTGAAAACCATTGATAGAGTGAACTACCAGTGCAAGCAGTATGTAGTGATATGCTGTACACGTACCTGTGTTCCTGCTAGCTCATCTCTTAACCACTGGTTCTCCTGACACAGTCGTCTGACCTGGGCTCTTAGCTTCTGTTTCTCTGACTCCACAGCACTCAGGTGACCCGACAGGGCAATGATCACCTAGGGAGAGAGAGGGAGGGGTTAACCCTCTAGTCTAAGCCGGGGAGGGGGGGGGGTTTCTACTAAATTATGGAATCCTTATAAGGACCCATTTAGGTATCCCCTAAAACATATACACACGTCTCATGGTCTGACAAACACCGCTGTAGCTCTGCCACCTTTCACCGCAGATGCGGAAGGCCGATATCGGCGATTGAGACGCAGCTCACGGGGGAAAAAAAGAAGATATCTCTAGCTTAGACAGACAGATATTTATGGGGATCTATATTATGCTAATTAGATTTCCGCAAGGCCACAGATATGGATTCAAGAGGGTCAATTGAAGGAAGAGAGAAAGCTTTGAGAATGTTTCAGTTTCTAAAGAGTAAGCGGCTAGCCTTGGGGTGATGATCATCTGAAGAGAGGGACTTTGTTTGATCCATTTAATCTTTATTTATCTAGGCAGGTCAATTAGGAGCTAATTCCTTTTAAATGACAACCTGGCAAATAGGGGGGGATGGATTCAAATAATACAGGAAAGCTTTGATAATGTTTTGGTTTCAAAGGGTTGGTTTCAAAGGGTTGCGTGTGTATAATATTATTAATTTAGTGGGTGTTTTTTCTGTTCTATTTTACACATGTACACGTGTGTTTTAATACATGGTTTAATTGGAAATGTTTTTTTGTTGTTGCATATCCTATTATCAACGGAGACTCTGAGGCGATTAGGGTAAGTGCCTTGCTCAAGAGCACACCTTGTCGGCTCGGGCATTCGAAGAGCAACCTTCCGGTTACTAGCTCAACGATCTAACCGCTAGGCTACCTCCCATGACTGACTGCTTGTTGTAACCTATTCTGAGACCAGTGCAAATAACGTCCTCTTTTGGATGACAATAATATATTGTTCTATTCTACTCTATTCAAAGTAGGGTGGGGAGGTGGAGGAGTGAGTTGAGTCGGAGGGAAAGCTTTGCATGTCTTTTGGGACGTTATTTTACGCATTTCATGTTATATCAGTCCATCAGTGTCTAAGGCAGACTCCCACTGGCACCTTCCTACAGGAAGAACAACTCCCCTATTCTCTATAATTCAACGTCCTCTCTTTCTACAAGAGACGTTATTCTAAATAAATCCTTGTGTTGAGTATTAGTCACACAATGTACCACGTTATCGTCGAGGACCAGAATCATCTTTCCCCCCTTCACTCATGATTTGTCATCATTGCATCATCATCATCCTGTACCTCTAAACCAGAGTAGTAAGCATCTTCCACTCAACCCATCTCTCCTGTCTCTCTTTCTTCTCTCCCCCCCTCACTGAATCCCTCAACCCCTTCTTTCCCCTACATCTCTCTCCTACCTGTGCCTCTCCCAGGCCTAAATCTATGGCCTCCAGGCTCTTCCGCAGCAGGCCTGACTTCTCCTGGGCAGCAGGTGGCTGGGTGCAGTCCAGCAGGGACGTGAGGAGCTGGGCATGCTCCCCTCTGAGTGTCTCCAGGCCCTGCATCACAGTCTTTGTGTTGAGCACGATCTCATCCTGGGTCAGGCGCTCCAGGGCCTCCTCGCTGCGTGGGTACACCATGGTGGACATAACCTGAGTTCACACACACTGGAGGGGAGAGAGATTAGTTTTGAGTTAGCATATTCTTGTTCGAAGCTCTTAGAATCAAGGCTTGTTAGAGGACGAGCCATCTAATCATATTACAAGACTCAGAAAAAAATAATGTCCGATTATGAGATTATTTCAAGGATGAGCATTAGAGGAACAAAATCCCTCCAAGAGATTATGTTTACACAACTGTTCAGTCTGTTACCAACAACCAACCATGCCACAGCTCACTCCTCTGGGCCCTCTGCCTCTGTTCCAATGGGACTCGAATCTTTTGAGCTTGAATAAATCAATTAATGAGCTGTGAGCATTTCAGTTACAAAGCTATTCGATACATAGTTTGCGTGACACTACCTTTATAGTCAATCTATATCGCGACTCGCGAGAGAACAGAATTGACTAAATGGACTCATGGAAGTTAAAGACACGCATCGTCGCAGATTTATAGCTGGACCGAGCAGAAATGCGCGACTCCGCGACTTCTCCTCCACTCCTCTGCTGTAGACGCGCACCTGTTCTCCTCTCGCGTCGCCAAGAGGCCCTCGCCCACACAATCACCTCGCTCCTCCCTTCCCCACCCGCACAATCCATTGACTGCAATGCACCAATATGAGCGATCCCGTAATTTCCCATCCGATTGCCACAACTAACACATCTCTCAAACGGTGTATGGAACGTTTGGCAATTTGCAACGCTTGTTGTCGATCCATCTTACTGTCAATAGTAGCCTAGTATATGGACCAACACACTTTCGGAATCACCCCTCTCACGGGATGACAAGAAATGAGACAGAGGATGAATGAAGGAGATCGACAGAGCAGAGCATTACAAGGAAATAAAATACATTCAGTATTTTTTGAGATCTAATCTATTATAAGATCTTGGCCTTTATCATACAAAGAATGATAGGCCTTAATGTCACACGCAGGCTCGTATCCTATAACAAAAAAAACACTCCGACATGTTTGCAAGCATAGAGGCAGGTTTGAGGCCCAGAACGAAATATGCTTCTGCAAGGGCTTTCTGCAATGGATGCGGTCGTGAGAGCACAGTACAAAGTATCTATGCTAATTCAATGAGGACCATGACAATTTCCCCAACACTTAAAATAAGCGATGACTCGTCGAAACAACGTAGCGAACCAAGACGAGCTCGATTGGCAACATAGTTGAACGTTGGTGATATGACGAGCCTGGTCTGGGAGAGGAGCACAGGTATGATTTTGTAGCCTAACTCTCTCGATTGGACGTAAGAATATAAGCCAATACAATTCATATACTGTTAAAAATACACTGACAAACCTCATAATGAATCTCAATCCACACGTTACCTTAATCGAAACGGTTCTATTTCCCCCAAGACAAGAGCGCTGCCCCCGGTAACCTCGAGCTCAAACAAAGCACCACGGACTGTTGTGATGCTCCACTTCAATCCCTTTTTGTAAGAGTGGGCGACGCTCCTGAACCGCAAGGCTGAAAAGATAACGGTACCGATATTAACCTGCGTTTACATAAAGATTGACGGTATAATATCACCGATTTTTAAAATGATACGTTTTCTACAGCTAAGCAAATTGTTAAATGTAGTCAGGTAAGTTAACAAAAGTGGGTCTGTGCACCACGATAAACATCTATTTACCTTCTCTCTCCCCAGTCCGCCCGCCGGTTAAATCCTGATGACACGTTACTCGGTCTGCTGCACTATAAAAATAAACCCACGACACACCACTGGCTTTAATCCCGTTGTATAACGTCGCTGCCGTCTAAAAGCGAGCAAATTCCAAGCAATACATTGTAACCAATTATGCTAGCATGGCTGGCTAGCTAATGAATTCGAGCCTGCCACGAATTAGCCTAGTCAATGTTCTCGTCTTCCGTAACTTGAACCGGAGCAGCGCTCTAAATACAGGAACACTATTTGCCGTGAGTCGGCATCGTTCTATCCATCCCTAGAATTTGTTTTAAAGATAGTACGGGACTGGTACGTTCTCTCACAGTTTGAGAAGTGTGTTCCAAGGATGACAGTCGCTACCCGAAAATGGCTGTTGTCCGAATTCTCCCACAATCCACAGCCTCAGCCCTGGCGCTATGACATCACCCCAGCCGGGGAAGGGGCACGGTGTTGAGGCAGGAGGTATTCCTTTTCTTCATTCTAATGTAGACATATATTAGGCTATATAGATGGCGCGATTTTCATGTTTTTAAAATGCACTGATAGGCACACTCCAACACTCAGACATCATTTACAAACGAAGCATGTGTGTTTTGTGAGTCGGCCAGATCAGAGGCAGTAGATTACTAGGGATGTTCTCTTGAAAAGTGTGTGAATTGGACCATTTTTCCGGTCCTGCTAAGCCTTCAAAATGTAACGAGTACTTTTGGGTGTCAGGGAAAATGTATGGAGTAAAAACGAAAACATTTTTATTTACGAATGTAGTGGAGTAAAAGTAAAAGTTGTCAAAAATAGAAATAGTAAAGTACAGATACCCCCCAAAACGACTTAAGTAGTACTTTTAAGTATTTTTACACCACTGTCTAGAGATGCCAGACAAACTTGAACTGAATTTAAATTTATAAAATAGGTTGTTAATTCCTAGATTACTTTCAAATTAATGAAAATACACCAGAGGACATAAAAATCAGGAGTATTTATTTAAAAAACAATGAACAGTTCCACTTTTCCATCACACAACATAAACATAAAAAAGCAGTACTACAAAAGATTTCAAATAAAAAAACAAGGACTAAGATACATTACAGAAGTACATTTGTTTTGTATGTACAAGCATTATTATTGTTTATAGGCAAAAGGCAAAAAAAGCTGCTGAAGAAACAATGGCATGTGCAAAAATACTCTCCAAATCCACAAGCGTTAGAATCCTCCCCTCAAACTACTAGCTACAAAGCATAACTATGGTCTATGCAGTGTTACACAAAAACTGATTCCCTTCTGTGATAGGCTGCTATGTTACAAGCAGGGAGATCCTTTCAAATGGGTTCTATTAGAAGCAAAGGTTGTGGAATCCTGACAGAGACTCTAGATCTTACGGTTTGTTCTAGACCTCTCACTCCATTTGTTCTGAAACACATTGTGATGATAGAGGAGAGGAAGGAGATTATTGATAATTAAAGGGATTTATTAATAGATCATATTGTTCTTCCCTTCACTAGGGACAGGTGTTTTTCAGGATCATGTGACCTGAACAGGAAGTCTGGGCCCTGGTTATAGGTTTAGACCAAAGACGGTGGATAAATTAAGATATCTTATGTGATAGCAGCTGGGTCTGGTCTACTTAGTTAATTGACTGTATATGAACCAGAAAAAAATGAGGGAGCGAGATGTCTTGCTTCCTCTTCCGCCTCTGGTATAGACTATAACCAGGGCCCAGAGTTGTTCTAAGTCACATGGTTAGGAATAACTGCTGTCCCTAGGTTCTGACTGGAGGGAGTACAGCTATGACCGGAAGTTACTTTTTCGTAGCAGGTTAGGAGAAACAAGAAGCAGGTTAGGATAATTAAAGTGGCAGATTAGGATACTTAGGTTAAGGTTAGGATTAGCTCAAATTTTCTCCTAACCTGCTACGAAAAGTAACTTCCGATCGTAGACTATACTCCCTTTAGTCACAACCCTGTCCCTATACGTTAGTCATGAAGACCATCACAGCAACCACAGATCAGTACAGCTAGAGACACAGGTCAGTACAGCTAGAGACACAGGTCAGTACAGCTAGAGACACAGGTCAGTACAGCTAGAGACACAGGTCAGTACAGCTAGAGACACAGGTCAGTACAGCTAGAGACACAGGTCAGTACAGCTAGAGACACAGGTTAACACACAGCAGGTCAAGTTAGAGACAACAGTCACACAGGAAGAATAGGCCTAGCTAGAGAAGGTAGGAAAAACAACAAACAACATGTCAACGGTGAGACCGGTGAAAGACAGGGGACTGAACTGTGAACAGAGACTGAACTGTGAACAGAGACTGAACTGTGAACAGAGACTGAACTGTGAACAGAGACTGTGAACAGGGACTGAACTGTGAACAGGGACTGAACTGTGAACAGAGACTGTGAACAGGGACTGAACTGTGAACAGAGACTGTGAACAGAGACTGAACTGTGAACAGAGACTGTGAACAGAGACTGTGAACAGGGACTGAACTGTGAACAGAGACTGTGAACAGGGACTGAACTGTGAACAGAGACTGTGAACAGAGACTGTGAACAGAGACTGTGAACAGGGGGAGAGGAGAGAGAGTAAAACAGTGGAATGTTTCTTGGTAACATCATCTTTTTCTAACATTGAAATACATTATTTTGGAACAAGAATCATGATTTAAAGTTTTGTTTTGTTGTTGTCACCAAAAACACTGAACACATATCTATCTACACCCTCTCGTCAGCTTGGCTGTAATATCCATGTAACAGACATTTTTGGCAGTGATTATTTTTGTCTGTCCCGTTCGTTGAATAATTCCGATTCCCCTATGAAAACAAAGCAGTTCAAATAGAATCATATCTTACACTCCTTATGATGCTAATAACACGTTGCAAGGCAAAGAGCAGTTGGAGCTCTGGCAGTAGATGTCGCCCATAACGACTGATTCAGGGTCAGGTAGTTTTAACTCCCCCTAATGGTTATGGTTAGAACTGGAGGGCAGGGTAATCTGATCCTAGATCTGTGGTTAAGGAGACACATCTGCACATCATAGATACAACCACGTACATAACATACATAGATACAGTCAGTTAAAAGATGGGTCCAAGTCCAGATGAAGATATGTGTCTGGGTCTAGCCCGTGGCTGGTGGGCAGGGACACGTAATAAGAGCAGCAGAGTTTGATGGTCTGCTTTGAATAGTGCCACTGCCCTGGCCATATCTCTCTTTGGTACTCACAAGGGAAGTTGCACAAAGTATCCAAGCTCACAGGCTACAAAGTTACAAGGTCAACTGACTATGGAGTTTGGAGAGAGATTATTATGGTGTGTTTGTGTTCAAAGAACAACAGAAAATGCTCTAGTGAAGTAACAGCTGGTTCTGGCCTATAAAAAGTGTTTCATTTGTAAATTAACAGTCCGCTAATCTCTCCTGCCATCAGTTTTTTTCTCTCTCGAATTAAACGAGACATTCACTGATAAAATGGGTTTAAAACTTACAAAAATGGAGTGTTCCTAAATAATGAAGCTTCTGACGACAGTGAGATCAAATAAACGAAGACGCAATCAATGAATATTATCTGCATTCAAATGAGGTTCAGGGGATATCACCAATGACTGCTGGAAATGCATCCTCGTACTGTGAAATCTTTGCATGCTATCATTCAGACTTATTTGTGGAACATGCATAGCTGTGTATTCATTCTCAGTGAGTTTGAAGGCCTTGGTGCAAAACCCTTCATTTGTAAGAGCCCCCCCCCCCCCCAAAAGAGAACAGGGACAGATATTGAGTTAGTTACACGAGATGTTGACGTCACTGCTGAGAAACCTCCTACCTCCAAGTTACCATGAAAATCATAATAATAACAGCAAAATTGGACACAATGTCATTGTAATACTTGACATTGGTCATAATACTTACAGTGCACAGGTGGGGTTAGGGCTACAGGTGACCCAGCGCTAAGTTACTCACGACTGGTCAGCGTTCATTCTAGATGCCAAGAGGACTAGTGTGTTTCTTAGAACACATCGTCATTTAATCAAATCAAGAGAACAATGCCGACCACAATAACTGATTGATAAAGGGACAAGCCTTACAGACAGCAGTAGAGTTTGGACAAACAGTGAGCTCTGAATTTGGAGGACTGGACTGTGCTGTTCACAGAAAGCTACAATGTTGTTACAACATCAAAACGGAACGTTTCCATTTTTTACTCTTCAGATGCATATCATATCAACGTATATCACTGGTGAGAAAAAAGCCTTTTCTTGTATTTTGGGAGCAGGAAAAGCATTGCTACTGTACGTGTTGTCTGTTTGTTCCATTTGTCATGCACAGTTCCCCTCCATAGCCCATAATAACCATGTCATTACTGTTAACACAACATGATGTTCTTGTTATAACTGGCACGTGGGTGGTGGAGTTTACAGCATGCAGGTCTGGGTTAGAGCACGGATTGACCGTTGGCAGGTTCAATGTGATAAGAGACACCGGTCGGGGTTAAAGGGTCAGGGGTCATAATGGGAGTTATTTGTGGGGTTGCACCTCATCGTTACGGTTAGTTGAAAGGCAGTTAGTTATCTTGTGCTGTGTTCCCCTCATACACACACCACACTGGGAGAGAGGGGCATTTTAATTCAGTAAAGTGACAAGTAGCGCTCCACCCCTTCCCTCCATTCCTCCTTATAGAGAAATAAGACAAATATAGAAAAAACCCTCCATCGTGATTGACCAATACAAGTGCCATGGCGTTCTGAGAGGCGGGGTCTGTGTGCGTAGGTGGGATGGGACTGGCTGAGGCAAGGGGGCCAAGGGGGAGGGGTAAAGGGTGGACCCTAGGAGGGGGGTTTGCTGTAACCAAACAGTCCAACAGGGAAGTACTTGACATGCGTGGGCCACTGGGCGGCCAGTTGGAAGAACTTGACGTCGTTCCACTCCACTCCGTCTATGGACACTGCAGGGACACACACAGGGAAGGAGACACAGCTAAGTATGGCTGTTGTTCAGACAGAGAACACTTGGGGCTGTGTCTGAAATGGCACCCTATTCCCTATATAGTATACTACTTTTGACCAGGGCTATTCCCTATATAGTGCACTACTTTTGACCAGAGCCCAATGGGCCCTGTACAGGGAATAAGATGCTATTTCTGACACACTCTTAGAGACACTTAAGAGGTCCATTAACACAGCCCATTCTCCATTTCCTCTTTCCTACAACATCCCCAATAAATCATGTTCCCCTCACCCCACCCTCACTCCACCCTTACCCCACCCTCCCTCCACCCCCACCCCGCCCTCCCTCCGCCCTCACTCTTCCAGTTTCTCTTCCTCCCCATCCTATTTTCAGAGATTCCTCTACAGTACACCTTCACTGGATCATCCCTCCCTCCCTCCCTCCCTCCCTCCCTCCCTCCCTCCCTCCCTGTGTTATGTTGCTGTACCTTTCAACATGGTATGATGCTGCTTGGCAGAACAGATGAGTCTGCTGATGGCCTCGATGACCTGGCTCTTAGAGTCTACGTCCTTCTCCTTCGGTTTCTTACCCAGGAAGATGGTGGGAACTACAGAGAACGAGAGCGACATCGAGAGAGAGAGAGAGTCAATCTTCATAACAATACAATTCAATGCACGGAAGAAAGAAAACCAGAACTAGAGGGCATGTATACATTCCACCTCCTGTCTCCGTATTAAAAACTGTTGTAATGCTGAATGACTTTGCCTGTGTATTATAAAATAAATTATACTCTAAAACTCTTTACCCTTCTTGTTCTTCTCCTTGGTGACCACTGTCATGGCCATGGTGCTGACCTGGGCCTGGGTCTCACCGATGCCCCCTCCTGGTAGCCTGCTGACCTGCAGGGACCTGAAGGCACTCTTCAGGGTGTTCTTACCGCCCGTGTCACGCCGTTCCCCATCACGTCGCTTCTCCGCCAGCGACGCCAGCCAGTAGTCCACCTGCAGCCCGATGGTGTCCACACCATGAGGCATACTGGGGCTCCTGGAACAGGAAGGGGAGGGGCCGGAGACAGGAAAAGGTGGGGGTTAGGGTACAATGCAGGAAAGGGGAAATTACGGAGGTTCTTGGTTAAAAATGCCAAAAGGCTGTGTTGTTTTGGGAGGTTTAGGTATGGGGTATTTAGTGACAGAGCAGGTTATGGATTCAGGGGCATACATGTCAAACAGCGCATCAACCCTGACCCTGAGTCAGGTCACGCCACAGAGGACAGTAGAGTCTGTTACAGCACCAAACCCCATCACAATGATGGGCTATAACACTAGAACCTGCTGATGTTGCTGTGTTTGTTTTTATCTGTGGTCAGACTTGACTTTCAGCAGGACAGACAAGAAGGGGACAGAATGAACCTGAGATGGATGATCTGATCTGTTTTGAGGAGAAAAGGGTCTGTAGGGAATATTTCTCTCTCTCTCTTTTTACCTCCCTCTCTAACTTTTTGTCTCTCTCCATCCCTTTCTCTCTCTCCATCCCTCTCTCTCTAACTCTTTGTCTCTCTCTCTCCATCCCCCTCTCTCTCTATTGCCGTGGCCTCGGAGCATGCGCAGACCAGCTGACTGGTGTGTTTACGGACATATTCAATCAATCCCTATCCCAGTCTGTTGTTCCCACATGCTTCAAGAGGGCCACCATTGTTCCTGTTCCCAAGAAAGCTAAGGTAACTGAGCTAAACGACTACCGCCCCGTAGCACTCACTTCCGTCATCATGAAGTGCTTTGAGAGACTAGTCAAGGACCATATCACCTCCACCCTACCTGACACCCTAGACCCACTCCAATTTGCTTACCGCCCAAATAGGTCCACAGACGATGCAATCTCAACCACACTGCACACTGCCCTAACCCATCTGGACAAGAGGAATACCTATGTGAGAATGCTGTTCATCGACTACAGCTCGGCATTTAACACCATAGTGCCCTCCAAGCTCGTCATCAAGCTCGAGACCCTGGGTCTCGACCCCGCCCTGTGCAACTGGGTACTGGACTTCCTGACGGGCCGCCCCCAGGTGGTGAGGGTAGGCAACAACATTTCCACCCCGCTGATCCTCAACACTGGGGCCCCACAAGGGTGCGTTCTGAGCCCTCTCCTGTACTCCCTGTTCACCCACGACTGCGTGGCCACGCACGCCTCCAACTCAATCATCAAGTTTGCGGACGACACAACAGTGGTAGGCTTGATTACCAACAATGACGAGACGGCCTACAGGGAGGAGGTGAGGGCCCTCGGAGTGTGGTGTCAGGAAAATAACCTCACACTCAACGTCAACAAAACTAAGGAGATGATTGTGGACTTCAGGAAACAGCAGAGGGAACACCCCCCTATCCACATCGATGGAACAGTAGTGGAGAGGGTAGTAAGTTTTAAGTTCCTCGGCGTACACATCACAGACAAACTGAATTGGTCCACCCACACAGACAGCATCGTGAAGAACCTCAGGAGGCTGAAGAAATTCGGCTTGTCACCAAAAGCACTCACAAACTTCTACAGATGCACAATCGAGAGCATCCTGTCGGGCTGTATCACCGCCTGGTACGGCAACTGCTCCGCCCACAACCGTAAGGCTCTCCAGAGGGTAGTGAGGTCTGCACAACTTATCACCTGGGGCAAACTACCTGCCCTCCAGGACACCTACACCACCCGATGTCACAGGAAGGCCATAAAGATCATCAAGGACAACAACCACCCGAGCCACTGCCTGTTCACCCCGCTATCATCCAGAAGGCGAGGTCAGTACAGGTGCATCAAAGCTGGGACCGAGAGACTGAAAAACAGCTTCTATCTCAAGGCCATCAGACTGTTAAACAGCCACCACTAACATTGAGTGGCTGCTGCCAACACACTGACTCAACTAGAGCCACTTTAATAATGGGAATTGATGGGAAATGATGTAAAATATATCACTAGCCACTTTAAACAATGCTACCTAATATAATGTTTACATACCCTACATTATTAATCTCATATGTATATACTGTACTCTATATCATCTACTGCATCTTTATGTAATACATGTATCACTAGCCACTTAAACTATGCCACTTTGTTTACATACTCATCTCATATGTATATACTGCACTCAATACCATCTACTGTATCTTGCCTATGCCGCTCTGTACCATCACTCATTCATATATCTTTATGTACATATTCTTTATCCCCTTACACTTGTGTCTATAAGGTAGTAGTTTTGGAATTGTTAGCTAGATTACTTGTTGGTTATTACTGCATGGTCGTTACTAGAAGCACAAGCATTTCGCTACACTCGCATTAACATCTGCTAACCATATGTATGTGACAAATAAAATTTGATTTGATTTGCTCTCTCTCTAACTCTGTCTCTCTCTCTCCATCCCTCTCTCTCTTTTCCCCCTCTCTCAGAGAAGAGGCAACGCTGTCAGGTCCTTGGGGGCCACAGTGTATCCTGTCTATAGGTTAGCGTTCCTATCATGGACTTAGACATAAAATATGTGTCCAAACACTCTCTGGCACTTAAATGATCCATTCATGATTGCCCAGAAAGAGAAGAGAAAACGTAGCAACTGGAATGATCCTCTAATAAGAAATATAAGACGACAGCCATGCCAGGGGTTGCAGACCTACCCCTGTACTGCCAGAACACTGCCCATGGAGGGAGAGGAGGGGGGAGTGGCAGCCTCTTTGATCAGCCCAGCAGGAGAGCTGTGGGAGGGAGGGGACGTAGAGGGAACAGCAAGGCTCACTGCCACACACTCTTCTGTGTCTCCTAGGCAAGAATAGATGACGGTGAGATAAATGTTATTATTTTGTTTCAAAATAAGTATATATACACTACCGGTAAAAAGGTTTAGAACACCTACTCATTCAAGGGTTTTTCTTTATTTTTACTATTTTCTACATTGTATAATAATAGTGAAGACATCAAAACTATGAAATAACACATATGGAATCATGTAGTAACCAAAAAAAGTGTTATAAAAAATCCAAATATATTTTAGATTTGAGATTCTTCAAATAGCCACCCTTTGCCTTGATGACAGCTTTGCACACTCTTGGCATTCTAGCATACCAGCTTCACCTAGAATGCTTTCCCAACAGTCTTGAAGGACTTCCCACATATGCTGAGCACTTGTTGGCTGCTTTTCCTTCACTCTGTGGTCCAACTCATCCCAAACCATCTCAATTAGGTTGAGGTCCGGTGATTGTGGAGGCCAGGTCATCTGATGCAGCACTCCATCACTCTCCTTCTTGGTAAAATAGCTCTTACACAGACTGGAGGTGTGTTGAGTCATAGGCCCACTAAGCCCAAACCAGAAGGGATGGTGTATCGCTGCAGAATGCTGTGGTAGCCATGCTGGTTAAGTGTGCCTTTAATACTAAATAAATCACAGTGTCACCAGCAAAGCACCCCACACCATCACACCTCCTCCTCCATGCTTTATGGTGGGAAATACACATGCAGAGATCATCCAACCACACCACGTCTCACAGTGGTTGGAACCAAAAATCTCAAATTTCCACCGGTCAAACGTCCATTGACCGTGTTTCTTGGCCCAAGCAAGTCTCTTCTTATTATTGGTGTCCTTTAGTAGTGGTTTCTTTGCAGCAATTCGACCATGAAGGCCTGATTCACGCTGTCTCCTGTGGCCAGTTGATGTTGAGATGTGTCTGTTACTTGATCTCTGTGTAGCATTTATTTGGGCTGCATTTTCTGAGGTTTGTAACTCTAATGAACTTGTCCTCTGAAGCAGAGGTAACTCTGGGTCTTCCTTTCCTGTGGCGGTCCTCATGAGAGCCAGTTTCATCATAGCGCTTGATGGTTTTTGTGACTGCACTTGAAGGAACTTTCAAAGTTCTTGAAATTTTCCGGATTGACTGACCTTCATGTCTTAAAGTAATGATGGACTGTTGTTTCTCTTTGCTTATTTGAGCAGTTCTTGCCATAATATGGACTGGTTCTGTATACCACCCCGACCTTGTCACAACACAACTGATTGGCTCAAACGCATTAAAAAGGAAAGAAATTCCACAAATTAACTTTTAAGAAGGCATACCTGTTAATTGAAATCCATTCCAGGTGACTACCTCATGAAGCTGGTTGAGAAAATCCCAAGAGTGTGCAAAGCTGTCATCAAGCCAAAGAGTGGCTATTTGAAGAATCTCAAATATATTTAGATTTGTTTAACACTTTTTTGGTAACTACATGATTCCATATGTGTTATTTCATAGTTTTGATGTCTTCACTCTTATTCTACAATGTAGAAAATAGTAAAAATAAAGAAAAACCCTTGAATGAGTAGACGTTCTCAAACTTTTGACCAGTAATGTATATGTCATAAAATAGGCATGCTTTTTGGAAGATATATCTTTAGAGGTAACAAAGTGAATGTCTTTATTGCTTTTTAAACCACCTACCAGTAGAGGATGGACCATGCTCAATCAGACCAACCTTCACCACCTGAGAGACATGACAACATCCTGTTACTGCAACATCAGGAAAAACACCTCATATTCCAACACCTTAAATCAGCTGAAGAGTTCCTATAGAAACTCAAGGGTAGCTCTATGGAAAAGGCCACAGAGAGAACTAGAAGTTTGGTTTGTACACATACCCCAATGAAGGGAATGAACTTCTGGTAGGAATCTTCATCGTGCCTGGAGAGAGAGAGAGAGAGAGAGAATGTTTTATATGGGTTTGAATGAAATACCATCTTCTGGTTAAAGTGTGTGTGTGTGTTACCACTCACGTCCTGTGTTTACAGGTAAGCATGGCCTCAGCGATGGGCAGCTGGTGTGTGACTGTGGCGCCACTGATGTACTGAGAGATCCTACCTGCCACGTCCAACTGAACTACAGTGCAGGGAAACAGGTCAAAGGGTTAGAGGTCACTGGTCAGAGGTCAGGCCCTGTGTGCTAACGTTATGTATCCAGATCCAGTATGTGTTTACCTTTCTGTGGGGGTTCAGAGTGGATGAACACGTCTCCCCACGCCCCATCTAAGAATGCAGAGCTGTAACGGTTGTCTAGGGCACCCAGGTGCTTAGCAACAGGATGACAGCCTATGAGAGAGAGGGTTCTATTTTAGTGATCAGCCTGACGACAACAACTCTTTCATACATCAACAACCCATCGCCACGCTGGTCATCATGGATACCGACGGCCATGTTGTTTGTCTCACCCAGAGGCACCACCAGGAACCTCAGGTGGCTGAGCCAATCAGAGGTCTTGCTGGCCAGCTGGGTGACGAAGAACTGCAGAATGGCACTGAGGTAGCTCTGACTGCCCACCACTGCCACCTTGACTGGCCTGGGCATGGACGAGTTACAGTTACAACTGAGAGGGAGAGAGGGGAGATGGTTAAAGATAATCACTGACGTCTTACAGCCTTAACTCAGGACTTCATCAATACAGAGTGCAGAGGGATGGAGGGAGAGAGAGGAAAACAGGGAAGAAGAAGAAGAGAGGGAGAGAAGCAGGAAAGAAAGAGGAAGATAAAGAGAGAAAGATGGGGGCAGAGAAGCGGAAAGAGATAGGATAAAAAGAAAGGATGCAGGAAGGAGTGAAAAGCAAAGATAGCGACAGTGGAATAAATGAGCGAAGAGAATCAACTGAATATTGTCTGTGACTGTGAGCTCTGAGGTCTAAATATTTCATAGACAGACAGATTAACAGATCATACAAAACGTGTTAGATCCGACAGACTCACAACTTTGTGTGTGTGTGTCCGTGTGTGTGTGTGTGAGACTCACAACTTCTGGATGCGTGTGAGGACAGCAGAAAGCACCGCCTGGATCTCAGCACCTGAACACGTACACACCACCGGGTGCCTCTGTACCTGCAGCTGCTCTACCACGTACTGGAACACACACACACACCACAGACACTTAGGGAACTGCGGCAACATACGCGTTTGTTCTGCTGCAACATGCACACTTCTACATAGTTGTTACCTGGCCCTGCCAGTCGGTGCCATTGACCAGGATGAGACTCTCAGGAAGAGCAGAGTCAGACAGCAGGACATGGTTTAGCTGATCATACACCGCCTTCCTCAGGACCTACACCCACAGCACGCACCCAAACACACAGCACGCACCCACACACACAGCACGCACCCACACACACAGCACGCACCCACACGCATAGCATGCACCCACACGCACAGCACGCGTGCGCACGCACGCACCCACACACAGCACGCACACAAACACACAGCACGCACGCACCCACACACACAGCACGCACACAAACACACACACAGCACGCACACAAACACACAGCACGCACCCACAAACACACCCACACAAACATGAAGTGGAACAGTTTCTTATTAGATGACTCATAAAAACATACATAATTTCTTCACGTCGTCATGGGTACATTTATGTGCTTTATTCAGACTTGAAGAAGAGATCAAGAGGGAGAGAGACGAGCTTTGTTTCTTGGCGTATAATGTGCAGGGTTTTATATATAATGTGCTGTGTCTTTTATATAATGTGCAGTGTTTTATATATAATGTACAGTGTTTTATATTTAATGTGCTGTGTTTTATACATGTGCTGTGTTTTTTATATATAATGTGCAGTATTTTTAATATAATGTGCTGTGTTTTTTGTATATAATGTGCTGTTTTTATTTATTTATATAATGTGCTGTATTTTTTTATATATATAATGTGCTGTGTTTTTTGTATATAATGTGCTGTTTTTTTATATATATATAATGTGCTGTTTTTTTATATAATGTGCTGTGTTTTTTTATATATATAATGTGCTGTGTTTTTTTATATATATAATGTGCTGTGTTTTTTTATATATATAATGTGCTGTGTTTTTTGTATATAATGTGCTGTGTTTTTTTATATATATAATGTGCTGTGTTTTTTTATATATATAATGTGCTGTGTTTTTTTATATATATAATGTGCTGTGTTTTTTTATATATATAATGTGCTGTTTTTTTATATATATAATGTGCTGTGTTTTTTTATATATATAATGTGCTGTGTTTTTTGTATATAATGTGCTGTGTTTTTTTTATATATATAATGTGCTGTGTTTTTTGTATATAATGTGCTGTGTTTTTTTATATATATAATGTGCTGTTTTTTTATATAATGTGCTGTGTTTTTTTTTATATAATGTGCTGTGGTTTTTATATAATGTGCTGTTTTTATTTATTTATATAATGTGCTGTTTTTATTTATTTATATAATGTGCTGTTTTTATTTATTTATATAATGTGCTGTATTTTTTTATTTTATATAATGTGCTGTTTTTATTTATTTATATAATGTGCTGTTTTTATTTATTTATATAATGTGCTGTTTTTATTTATTTATATAATGTGCTGTTTTTATTTATTTATATAATGTGCTGTATTTTTTTATTTTATATAATGTGCTGTTTTTTTATATATAATGTGCTGTGTTTTTTATATAATGTGCTGTTTTTATTTATTTATATAATGTGCTGTATTTTTTTATTTTATATAATGTGCTGTGTTTTTTTTATATATAATGTGCTGTGTTTTTTATTTTATATAATGTGCTGTGTTTTTTATATAATGTGCTGTTTTTATTTATTTATATAATGTGCTGTATTTTTTTATTTTATATAATGTGCTGTGTTTTTTATTTTATATAATGTGCTGTGTTTTTTATTTTATATAATGTGCTGTGTTTTTTATATAATGTGCTGTTTTTATTTATTTATATAATGTGCTGTATTTTTTTATTTTATATAATGTGCTGTTTTTTTATATAATGTGCTGTGGTTTTTATATAATGTGCTGTTTTTATTTATTTATATAATGTGCTGTTTTTATTTATTTATATAATGTGCTGTATTTTTTTATTTTATATAATGTGCTGTGTTTTTTTTATATATAATGTGCTGTGTTTTTTATTTTATATAATGTGCTGTGTTTTTTATATAATGTGCTGTTTTTATTTATTTATATAATGTGCTGTATTTTTTTATTTTATATAATGTGCTGTGTTTTTTATTTTATATAATGTGCTGTGTTTTTTATTTTATATAATGTGCTGTGTTTTTTATATAATGTGCTGTTTTTATTTATTTATATAATGTGCTGTTTTTATTTATTTATATAATGTGCTGTATTTTTTTATTTTATATAATGTGCTGTGTTTTTTTTATATATAATGTGCTGTGGCGTCCTAAAACTAGTTCTGACAACTGGAACTATAGGACCCCTTGCTGTAAGAGCTGTGTGTGTGTTTGTGTGTATATATGTTACTATACTTGTGAGAACCAGAAGTCTGGTCCTCACTTGTAAAAAGGCTACTTTAGGTTTAGGGGTAAGGTTAGGGTAAGGTTTTGGAGTTAAGGTAAGGGTTAGGTTTAGGGGTTAATGTTAGGGTAAGGATTAGGTTTAGGGGTTAAGGTTAGGGTAGGGGTTAGGTTTAGGGGTTAGGTTTAGGGGTTAAGGTTAGGGTAAGGATTAGGTTTAGGGGTTAAGGTTAGGGTTAAGTTTAGGGGTTAAGGTTAGGGTAAGGGTTAGGTTTAGGGGTTAGGGTAGGGTTAGGTTTTGAGGTTAAGGTTATGGTAAGGGTTAGGTAAAAAGGATTTTGAACGAGAATCAATTGTTGGTCCCCAAAAAGTCCTCACAAGTATAGTAAGACGTGTGTGTGTGTGTGCATACAGTATGTGAGAGTGTGACATTCTCTAAGTAAGAATTTCATGTGTATGTTTGAAGAGCATCAATGAATGTTTACATATACCAGTATGAACATATATGTCTAAGAATGTGTGTGTGTTACCTGTGATCTGTGTCCCAGTTCGGGGGACCTCTCGCTGTCAGAGATGTTGGTCTTCGCCCCTTCACTGATTGGTTTAGACAGCTGCCTCTCCTTCATAGGAGTATTGCTCTGTCTCTTCTGTTTGGGGGTGTGGCCTCCGCCGTCCAACCTGAGGGAGATGTTTCAACTCTAAATCAACCTGTAGCCCGTAGCAACATTACCCAGAGGAGTATGAAATGGAAAATATTCTACCTGGCCTCTTAAGAGAAAAATGGAAATGGAAAAAGTGATTGTGTTGGTGCTTGTTTGTGTTCGTTACCTGGGAGAGGGCATAGTCTGTCCTCCTTCACTCTTACTGCTCTTCAGGGGCGTACAGGGTTTCTCAGCCACCGACACCTTAATGCAGGGGGCCTCTGGAAACATCTCTTGATCGTTCAACTCCTACACACACGACACGACACACATTACCTCGAGTTGACTTCTACTACTACAACTAAACACACACACACACACACACACACACACACACACACACACACACACACATATCTACTCTGGATTGTTAATTGGACTCGTTCTGGCATTTCTAGATGTTTTGTTCAGATTATTTCCGTACATGTATCGTGTTTGTGAGACACGCTACTAGAAACAACAGCACCTGCTTTAACATCTGCAAATCTGTGTACGTGACCAATACATTTTGATTGAGTGTCTCACCAGTGTGTCTGTCTCGGAGAGGGCCTCTACCTCCAGGTTACGACTGTGAGAGTGTTTCATCTGCTCCCCCTGCTGGAGACACACGGGAAACACAGTCACACCTCACCTGCAGGGAATCTCAATCCTTCAGTCTCTCTCCTCTGTCTCCATTCTGTTTACAACCCATCTACAAGATGTTTCTCCCTTCCTCCCTCCCTCTCTCTTCCCTCCTCCCTCCCTCTCTCCCCTCCTGTCTCCCTCTCTCTCTCCCCTCCTCCCTCCCTCTCTCACCTCCCTCTCTCTCTCTCTCCCCTCCTGTATCCCTAACTCTCCCCTCCCTCTCTCTCTCTCCCCTCCTCCCTCTCCCCCCATATCTCCCCCACTCTCATTCACCCCTCATATCTCCCTCCCCCTCTCTCTCCCCTCCTCCCTCTCTCTCTCTCTCCCCTCCTCCCTCCCTCTCTTCCTTCCTGGCTCTCTCCACCCTCTACCCCCCGGATGCTCTATCTCCCCCACTCTCACCTCTCTCCTTCCCTCCCCCCCATCTTACTTACAGGGTTGAAGCAGGCGTCACGTCCCAGGCTCCCCCCTCTGCTGTTCAGACTGGTGATCTCTGTCTGAGAGCTGGACTGAGACATCCCCTCAAAGAACGGCCTGGATGGCCACACACAGAGGAGCAATACATGTTAGCACAGATTGAAACACTTTTCTGACACATTTTTAAACCAATCACATACACCGTTCCCTAATCTATCAAGTTCTAATGATCAAGACCGAAAGCCAAGTTCAACCGAAGATTATGAATCCATTTCACCATCCATCTATTCATTTGATTAGTGGAATAGTGGCTTGATAAGCTGATGAGAATCGGATGTTTAGGAATGACAAGTGTTCATAAACATACCAGTGTTCATAAACATACCAGTGTTCATAATCATACCAGTGTTCATAATCATACCAGTGTTCATAAACATACCAGTGTTCATAATCATACCAGAGTTCATAAACATACCAGTGTTCATAAACATACCAGTGTTCATAAACATACCAGTGTTCATAATCATACCAGTGTTCATAATCATACCAGTGTTCATAATCATACCAGTGTTCATAATCATACCAGTGTTCATAATCATACCAGAGTATTCTCAATAACAGTAGAATGTACTGTCATTTGTTGACCAGCAGAGGGGGCAGCATACTGAGGTACTAACTGGCCGTAACTGCACTTCCTTTGTGCCTACGTCCCTTATATGGGAATGTATACTTCACACAGAGACTCAGGAGCGTTGATTCCTCTATAGGCCTCTTACATATACGTTGCTGACTGTTTGGGTTAGACGCACTGCGGGTTCTGGCTGTGTGTGGCACCATAACAGCTACCTGAGTTTAGGTTTGGGTGTGCTGAGGATGCTGTCCGTCTCCTCCATCTCTGGTCCGCTGTCAGAGGGGTTGTACATCTCCAGACTGTCATACAACTCATCTAAATCCTCCTCCACTTCCTGGATCTGTTCTCTAGAGACATGCTCCAGACCAAAACCCACCTGCACACACACACACACACACACACACACACACGGGCATTAGCAGTGATCAAATACATGGATACACACATAAACACACAGGGGCATTAGCAGTGATCAAACACACACACACACACACATTAGCAGTGATCAAATACATGGATACACACACACACACACACACACACACACACGCACACGCACAGGGGCATTAGCAGTGATCAAATACATGGATGATACACACACACAAACACAAACACAGAGGCATTAGCAGTGATCAAATACACACACACACACACACACACACACACACACACACACACACACACACACACAGGGCTCTCAGTTGTGCTACCACATCTCCAGCACTGCAAAGCACACCGCATACATAGTACACTGCATAGTACACTGCATAGTACATAGTACACTGCATAGTACACAGCATAGTACACTGCATAGTACATAGTACACTGCATAGTACATAGTACACAGCATAGTACACTGCATAGTACACTGCATAGTACATAGTACACTGCATAGTACATAGTACACAGCATAGTACACTGCATAGTACATAGTACACAGCATAGTACACTGCATAGTACACAGCATAGTACACTGCATAGTGCATAGTACACTGCATAGTACATAGTACACAGCATAGTACATAGTACACAGCATAGTACACTGCATAGTACATAGTACACAACATAGTACACAGCATAGTACATAGTACACTGCATAGTACATAGTACACTGCATAGTGCACAGTGCACTGCATAGTACATAGTACACCGCATGGTACACAGCATAGCACACTGCATAGTACACCGCAAAGTACACTGCATAGCACATAGTACACTGCATAGCACATATTACATTGCATAGTACACAGCATATCACATAGTACACCGCACAGTACACTGCATAGCACATAGTACACCGCATAGTACATGGTACACTGCATAGCACATAGTACACTGCATGGTACACAGCATATTACACTGCATAGTACACCGCATAGCACATAGTACACCGAATAGTACACTGCATAGTACATAGTACACTGCATAGTACACTGCATAGTACATAGTACACTGCATAGTACACCGCATAGCACATAGTACACTGCATAGTACACCGCATAGCACATAGTACACCGAATAGTACACTGCATAGTACATAGTACACTGCATAGTACACTGCATAGCACATAGTACACTGCATAGTACATAGTACACTGCATAATACATGGCATAGTACACCACATAGTATATAGTACACTGTATAGTACACCACATTGCACACTGCATAGTACATAGTACACCGCATAGCACACTGTATAGTACCCCGCATAGTATATAGTACACTGTATAGTACACCCCATTGCACACGGCATAGTACATAGTACACCGCATAATACACGGCATAGTACACCGCATTGCACACTGCATAGTACATAGTACACCGCATAGTACACAGCACAGTACATAGTACACTGCATAGTACATAGTACACCGTATAGTACATAGTACACAGCATAGTACACAGCATAGTACACCAACACCTTCAATTACAATGATACAAAAGGTGTTCAGAGATGAGTGAAGGAAGCAAAACAGAGAGGGGGAAAACTGCACGTGAATGTATAAGACAGAGAAAGTAACAACTGAAAGTTTGAGTTCAGACACATTTTATATCTCTTAGTCAATAAGTAAGAGAGACAGAGAGAGACAGAGAGAGAGAGACAGAGATAGATAGGAGAGAGCGAGAGAGAGACACACAGAGAGAGAGAGAGATAGGAGAGAGAGACAGAGAGAGAGAGAGAGAGACAGACAGAGAGAGATAGATAGGAGAGAGTGAGAGAGACACACAGAGAGAGAGAAAGATAGGAGAGAGACAGAGAGAGAGATAGAGAGAGACAGACAGAGAGAGATAGATAGGAGAGAGCGAGAGAGACACACAGAGAGAGAGAGAGAGATAGGAGAGCGAGAGAGAGACAGAGAGAAAGGAGAGAGCGAGAGATAAGAGAGAAACGGAAAGGAAGAGAGAGAGAGATGCTTACCTCATCTGAAACTTTGAATCTTTTCAGCAGGGCCACAAACTTCTGCTTGATGTTGGGTTGCTGTAAAAGAGACCAGGATGATTTTCCGCTGAGTCAAGTGTTCTGTCTAATGACCCACAGAACCATGAGTTAATGGATAACTGTCTACCAGCCACCTGGGCCATCCCTCCCTGTTTCAGACCCTTTTCTATTGTTGCTGCCTCTTGATTAGGACGCTGTGTAATCGGTGCGTGTTGGTGGCAGGAAAGCCAGGCGCAGGAGAACGAACTTGGTAAAACGGAGTTGTTTAATAAATGCTGATAAAACTCCAAAAACCAAAATGTACAAAATAACAAAACTGGGAACAAAACCCGTCGCACACCAACATAATACATGCACATCACATACAATCAAACAATCTCCGACAAGGACATGAGGGGAAACAGAGGGTTAAATACACAACATGGAATTGATGGGATTGGAACCAGGTGTGTAGGAAGACAAGACAAAAGCAATGGAAAATGAAAAATGGATCAGCGATGGCTCGAAGATCGGTGACGTCGGCCGCCGAACACCGCCCCAACAAGGAGAGGGACTGACTTTGGCGGAAGTCGTGACACCCTGTCTACAAAGACAGTAATGAATATCAACTGGACTGCTGGACTAGAAAACAGATCATTTGAGGTGGCTAATGCTAATGCTGACGATGATGAAGATCATTATTAAATTGATGTTGGATAGCGTACAGTGTGATGTGTCATTCAGGGGATATTACAGCCATGGCCTCATTCTGCGCTGTCTGCTGGCCGCAGGTGGTGTGACTGGGGAGTAGTGTGTGTGTGTGTGTGTTTGTGTGTGTCCACAGGCGGTGTTGTTAGGGAGCAGTGATGACAGACAGCCCCACCGTGACCTTCACAGGACAAACCCATTAATAACCCTCCCTCCCGATTCCCTCCCGCTGTCACACACACACACACACACACACACACACACACACAACATAAATACAGCAAAGACTTATACAAACCCCTGATACACTGCCCTTGTCACTACAAATCGCTGCCTCATCGCAATTTACGGAGCTGCCGACAAGTCTATGTTAATCGGTTTTGGCCGTGTGTGTGTATATGTGTGTATGTGTGTGTGTGTGTGTTTTGTTTGCGTGGGTGATTGGTTAAATTGTCTGAATTGTCTGTTTTCCTCCCGGGACACTGGCTGACTGAGAGGGATGGAGAGAGAGGAGGTAGAGGGAGAGGCTGACTGAGGAGAGGGATGGAGAGAGAGGAGATAGAGGGAGAGGCTGACTGAGGAGAGGGATGGAGAGAGAGGAGATAGAGGGAGAGGCTGACTGAGGAGAAGGATGGAGAGAGAGGAGATAGAGGGAGAGGCTGACTGAGGAGAGAGATGGAGAGAGAGGCTGACTGAGGAGAAGGGTGGAGAGAGAGGAGGATAGAGGGATAGGCTGACTGAGGAGAGGGATGGAGAGAGAGGAGGATAGAGGGAGAGGCTGACTGAGGAGAGGGGTGGAGAGAGAGGAGGATAGAGGGAGAGGCTGACTGAGGAGAGGGATGGAGAGAGAGGAGGATAGAGGGAGAGGCTGACTGAGGAGAGGGATGGAGAGAGAGGAGATAGAGGGAGAGGCTGACTGAGGAGAGGGATGGAGAGAGAGGAGATAGAGGGAGAGGCTGACTGAGGAGAGGGATGGAGAGAGAGGAGGATAGAGGGAGAGGCTGACTGAAGAGAGGGGTGGAGAGAGAGGATAGAGGGAGAGGCTGACTGAGGAGAGGGATGGAGAGAGAGGAGGATAGAGGGAGAGGCTGACTGAGGAGAGGGATGAGAGAGAGGAGGATAGAGGGAGAGGCAGACTGAGAAGAGGGATGGAGAGAGAGGAGATAGAGGGAGAGGCTGACTGAGGAGAGGGATGGAGAGAGAGGAGATAGAGGGAGAGGCTGACTGAGGAGAGGGATGGAGAGAGAGGAGATAGAGGGAGAGGTTGACTGAGGAGAGGGATGGAGAGAGAGGAGATAGAGGGAGAGGCTGACTGAGGAGAGGGATGGAGAGAGAGGAGGATAGAGGGAGAGGCTGACAGAGGGATGGAGAGAGAGTAGGATAGAGGGAGAGGCTGACTGAGGAGAGAGAGGAGATAGAGGGAGAGGCTGACTGAGGAGAGGGGTGGAGATAGAGGAGATAGAGGGAGAGGCTGACTGTGGAGAGGGATGGAGAGAGAGGAGATAGAGGGAGAGGCTGACTGAGGAGAGGGATGGAGAGAGAGGAGGATAGAGGGAGAGGTTGACTGAGGAGAGGGATGGAGAGAGAGGAGATAGAGGGAGAGGCTGACTGAGAAGAGGGAAGGAGAGAGAGGAGATAGAGGGAGAGGCTGACTGAGGAGAGAGAGGAGATAGAGGGAGAGGCTGACTGAGGAGAGGGATGGAGAGAGAGGAGGATAGAGGGAGAGGCTGACTGAGGAGAGGGATGAGAGAGAGGAGATAGAGGGAGAGGCTGACTGAGGAGAGAGAGGAGATAGAGGGAGAGGCTGACTGAGGAGAGGGATGGAGAGAGAGGAGGATAGAGGGAGAGGCTGACTGAGGAGAGGGATAGAGAGAGAGGAGATAGAGGGAGAGGCTGACAGAGGGATGGAGAGAGAGGAGATAGAGGGAGAGGCTGACTGAGGAGAGGGATGGAGAGAGAGGAGGATAGAGGGGAGGATGAGAGGAGGAGGAGGGAGTGAAAGAGTTTCTCACTCTAGTGATGGAGGCGTTGGATGTGAGCTTCCGTCTAGGCTTTTTCTTCCTCACCTCATCCTCTTCATCATACAGATACTGAGAGAGAGAGAGAGACAAAGACAGAGAGATCGAGACAGAAAGACAGAGAGAGAGAGACAGCAAGAGAGACAGCAAGAAAGACAGACAGTTTGAGAGAAAGACATAGAGACAAAGACAGAAGGAGAGAGAGAGACAGCGAGAGAGAGAGACAGAGAGAGAGAGCGAGAGACAGACAGCGAGAGAGAGCGACAAAGACAGCGAGAGAGAGGCAGAGAGAGCGACAGACAGAGAGAGACAAAGACAGCGAGAGAGAGGCAGAGAGAGAGACAAAGACAAAGAGAGAGACAAAGAGAGAGGCAGAGAGAGACAGAGAGAGAAAAGAGAGAGACAGAGAGAGAAAAGAGAGAGACAGAGAGACAAAGACAAAGACAGACAGAGAGAGAGATAAAGACAAAGAGAGAGACAGAGAGAGAGACAGCAAGAGAGAGACAGAGAGAGAGACAGCAAGAGAAAGACAGAGAGAGAGACAGCAAAAGAGACAAGGAGAGAGAGACAAAGAGAGAGAGAGAGAGAAAAAAACAGAAAGAGAGAGAGTAAGAGACAGGAGGAGAAAGGGAGAGAAAGACAGAAAGAGAACGAGACAGAGAGAGAGACAGCGAGAGAGAGACAAAGACAGTGAGAGAGACAAAGACAGAAACAGAGACAGTGAGAGAGAGAGAACATGAAAGAGAGAGACAGAGAGGGACAGAAAGAGACAGAGAGAGAGAGAGAGAGAGAGAGAGTTATTAAGAGCATCACACACACAGCGATCTCCAGGTTATTTATACCACACCGACCGTGACCTCCTTCCTTTCACATCTCACTGGTCCTCTCCTTCACTCCTGACCCCTTCCATCCCTCCTTTCACTCTATTCCTCTGTCCTCTCTGAGCCGTGTTCCCTTCTCTTAGCCGTGTCCCCCTCTCT